>NC_141852.1:1487500-1575000 GCF_024713525.1 Acromyrmex echinatior
TAGATCATCGGACACGACGAGAATATTTTTACTACAGATCGATTTCGCTTCACGCGATTCTATAAATAGGCCCGCTCGCGATGTCGTATTCAGTATTTTGTGGAAAGAGAAAATATGCAGTACGTGCGCCAGTCACGATCAAAGTGACGAATCTCGACGGCAGAGTGAAAATCGATAAAGAGACGCGTATGCATGCTTAATGGCTTCTATACGTGCTATCGTCTGCGAACCGTCAAATTGCGACAAAACGAACGTGCTGATAAGCCTGTTGGAAAGTCATGGCGTACGATTCGAGAACGTTTACGTATACTCGAAATCGCTGCAACAAAATATCGATACCTGACTAATTTGTTATCACGAATTGAGGAAATCGATTATTTTACGTTCACTAATAACAGCGATGTCGTTCCACCGAGCGAGGCGCTTACGAATTCCATCTTTATCTTTGATGACATGACATACGACAAGCAGGACGCGATAAGAGAGTATTTTGCAATGGGATGACACGCGGACGACGATGTGCTTTTATTTCTGTCAGACGTACTCGATGATACCGAAGCACCTTATATACGACAATACAAATCTGTTGATTCAGTTTAAACAGGATGGTACCAATACGCGTGTACAACGATCACCGATGAATACCGATATGTCCTATGAGGATTTTTGCGATTTATGTAAATGTTGGCAGCGAAAATATGGTGATTGACAAGGACAAATTGTGCGCTTACAAATGGGTGATAAAGAAAAGGATTTAATAACTTTGGAATATCGTACATATATTGTGACCGTACATATATTGACTTCGATACGTTGACATGGACAACAGCAAAGATCGTGATAACTAAGATAACTGAGGAGATTGCGAAAACGAGCGATTCGAGCGAGTCGGCCCCACGACAATTTCCAATCTTCAAAAATGTGTAAACCATCGGTGTCAACATTAATAGTCAAAATGATATGAGAAGACGCGCTGCAAGTGATGGAGAAGAACAAAAGAATAAGCAATATATATAGAGAAAAAAATCTTTAAACAAACAAATATAATTAAAATACTTACTTGATCGATTCATATTGAATGTATGAATCCATAGCGCTGGAGATCACTGCAAAATGAACTTGTCTGAGTGACTGATACAGTATCATTGCTTCAACCTCTATTTAAATCTTATCTGCTTCAACAATTATTGTAACAAAAGATTTTTAGAGACATCTGGTGATGACAGTTTAGTATATTTTGCAATGACAATGATAATATAATATGATATAAATGCGACGTTACCAAATATATATATATACAGGGTGGCATGAATATACGGCCTCACTCGTCCCGAGGAGGTAGAACGGACTAAACTGAGTAGAAAAGTCCTCTACTATTTTGCAATGCTCGCAATAATTAACGAGATATTAATGTTTAAAGATAGCTGAATATGCACGTCCTCCCGACCTATTATTGCCGAAAGTACGGCCCACGGAGCGCGCGAGAAGCGGAGCTTATCATCGCGAGCCTCTAAGCTCAAAGCACGGCGCGGCGCGCCTGCTAGGCTATTCCCGCTCCTCGCGGCCCACGCGCCGTGCGCTCGGTGGGCCGTACCTTCGACAATAGTAAGTCGGGCGGACGCGTGTATTCGGCTATCTTTAAACATTAATATCTCGTTAATTATTGCAAAATAGTAAAGGACTTTTCTACTCAATTTAGTCCGCTCTACCTGCTCAGGACGAATGGGGCTGTATATTCATGCCACCATGTGTGTGTATATATATATATATATATATATATATATAGAGTTAATTGACAAACATATATATATATATATGTTTATCAATTAATTATTTTGACGACATTTGTAAACCATCATGTTTTATTGCATACAAAGGTATACATTGATATCCTGACGTATACATCACACTTCTTTTTTAAATAAAATATGCCAATACATATATATAAAGAATTTTCTATAGATTGATTAGTTCAGCGACAGGACCAAATGTATGTACAAATATATTTTATAAATTGACTATTATAGCAACTGTCGTTATAATATCGGCGCCACATAAGGTCAAACTGATAATATCAGTAAATAGATCTTTTTGACCCCCCTACAATTTTTATTCGGGTCACTTTCGTTGAAAGTGTGTGCTTTTGGAGATCATAGGGGGTCTCAGTCTTTTTGAATACTTGTACAGTATACACCCTGTGTATACTTTCAGATACTTGTGAATTCTTTTGAACTCTTAATTCTGATTGACTAATTCTTATGGTTATTGTTAGGGCCTGAGCACAGTAGAGGAGCAGGAATTAAATATTAAGATTTCAATCTATCAGAAACTGATTATATGATTGGAAATTATATGGTTTCTGATAGGTTGAAATCTTAATATCTATAATTCCTGTTCCTCTATTGCGCGCAGGTCCTTAAACACAATGAAAAGGAACAAACAATAGGAACAGGGAGTAAGAAATTTCAATTTATTAGAAACGATAACATACTGAAGCACACCTTCTCTACAAAACTATAGAAAATCGACGGAAAAAAGAAAGACAATATGGATACATGTTTTTTGGATTCTTTCCCACATTGTACTATCTCAACTGAAAACATCACTGGATCACGTGTCTATTTGTGTCGCTAAGAGTGAAAAAGGCCGAATGATACAAATAACGCTAATAGTACTTCCCGAATGCAGCGTCTACGACTACATTTACACACCAATAAAACCGTTTTAGTTAAAATCGGTGTTAGATGTAAACGTCCTTAATACCGATATTATTAAAACCGTTTTATTAAATACAAACCTCTTTAGAAAGAGGTTTGGCATTAATTTATAATTAATTAAACCTTTTTAAGAAAGCCGTGTAAACAATCTTCAATCGGTTTTACATAGAAAAACTCGATGTTACCAACTTTAGACATTTTATAAAGTTAAGAAATGACAAAAGATATTTCTTCTCAAATTCCGTATCATAATACAGCATCTATTTTTGTAAATTTTATAACCTCAAAACTTATTTCACTTCTTCTATATATTGTATCAAGGAATGTTCTATATAACAAGCAGTTTCAAATCTTTTATGTTTTATGTTGGCAATATATTTCGTTCGGGGTTTTATGAAGCTATTTTACGTTCGGTGAGGATAAAATAAGCCTGATCGTATAACTGACACCAACTTCAGTTTTAATTAAAACGGTTTTACCAGTGCGTGTAAACGTAGTCACTAATTCTAGTATACACGGTTGAACTAGTACACTTTTAAGCCCGCAAACTTAATAGAGTTCTAAGCCTTAGGCCTTAAGAAATTGATTAATCAGTCGAATATAAGAAAAATAATCGACTATGATTGGTCAATTCCTTAAATCTTAAAGCTTACTACTCTATTGTGTTTGCGGGGTTAAAGCGAGAAAGAAAATTTTAGTGCAATCTAGTGCATAAACAGAAACCAGATCTTGATTGGATATGTACAAAAAACTGACCTAGGCTGGTATTCATAGTCAGTTCTTATTTCAAAACTATCTTAAGTAATATCTTAAGACACGAAGGCGGCCCTCTGATTGGTTCGTGGCATTTTAAGGCTCTACTTAAAACTTGTATCTAAGAATCGACTATGAATACCGGCCTAGGTCAATTTTTTGTGGCTGAACTAGTATATATACATACATACAAAAAATTGACCTAGGCCGGTATTCATAGTCGATTATATAATATATATAAAATATATATATATATATATAATATATATATTATATATATATATATATAATAATTATTCATATATATATTATATATATATAATATATGAATAATTATTAATCATATGTATCTATGTATATTAGGTGTACAAATAAGTTTCCGCCGTTTGACAAAAGACGGCGCCACTAGCAAGCTGTGGTTAAAATTGTCTGATATAAAACATTATATCGTAAGGTTGGACATATGTCAACAACCTTGAAATACTAGCGATTTTGTATCAGCATCATATATTTTTTTTTTGTGCGAAAATGCCGAGTTTTGAGCCGAATAAGTGTCATTTGCGGGAACTTTTGATTTACTTCTTTAATTTGAAGAAATCTGCAGCTGAGGCTCATCGATTGCTTGTAGAAGCATATGGTGAGGATGCCTTAAGTGAGAGAAGTTGTCGTGAATGATTCAAAAATTTAAGAACGGTGAATTTGACGTTGAAGACAAAGAACGTAGCGGAAGGGCGAAAGTACGAAGACGCGGAATTGGAAGCATTATTGAATGAAGATTCGTGCCAAACGCGCCAAAAAGAACTTGCACTTACATTAGGAGCGACTCAACAAGCAATTTCACATCATTTGAAATCATTGGGAATGATTCAAAAGCAAGGGAATTGGGTTCCATATGAACTGAAATCGAGAAACGTTGAATGTCGATTTTTCATATGTGAAATGCTGCTTGTCAGGCATAAACGAAAGGGTTTTTTACCTCGTATAGTCACTGGTGATGAAAAATGGATCCACTACGATAACCTAAAGAAGAGGAAATCATGGGGATCACCTGGCCATGCTTCAACATCGACAGCCAAGCCGAATATTCATGGAAAAAAACTCATGTTATGTATTTGGTGGGATCAGCTTGATGTCGTGTATTATGAGTTTCTCAAACCGAACGAAACCGTTACTGGGGCTCTCTACCGTACACAATTGATGAGATTGAGCCGAGCACTCAAGGAAAAACGCGCCCACTACTACTCCAGGCATGACAAAATTATTCTCCTGCATGATAATGCTCGACCACATGTTGCAGCGCCGGTCAAAACCTACATGGAAACACTCAATTGGGAAGTTCTACCCCACCCGCCGTATTCACCAGACATTTCCCCTTCCGATTACCATCTATTTCGATCGATGGCGCATGGCCTGTCTGAACAGCACTTCACATCATATGAAGATATCAAAAATTGGATCGATAATTGGATAGCCTCAAAAGATGAAGCGTTCTTCCAACACAGTATCCGTATGCTACCAGAAAGATGGGAAAAAGTAGTGGCTAGCGATGGACAATACTTTCAATAAAACATTATGTGTCGTTCTTTCACAATAAATGCTTAATTTTTGATTAAAAACGGCGGAAACTTATTTGTACACCTAATATATACATATAATACAATTGAAATGCAACGTTACCAAATAGTGCAATATCAGCTAATATACAGCTGCTTTGTCAGCGTAATATAAGAAATGTTTTCAAGGACATTAACATATTTTAGCGATGACATCATCAATGTAATTTGATACAACACTTGCAAAAATGCAACATTTGCTATTTCATCAAACTTTAGCTGCTTTAACGTAATTTTAGATTTTTTCAGGGCATGAGATATCTAGGCGATGGTATCATTAATAAAAATAGCGCACATAATGATATAAAAATAACAAAATTTAATCAAATAATGTCATTAATCAATTCGACAGCGCAAGTGACAACATGGCGTGATTCGATGGCAAGTTACCTTGCTTAGTACTATAGACGAGTATAGCGCGTGGGAACAGCGATGCGACGAGTTTATCGAATCATTGGAGGAGTACAATCGTATCAAATGATTATCAATTGATAATAGACAATCACTGATCGCATGTATCGCGCGGGCTCAAAGTTTGAAAGAATCTGTGCGTGGAAGATTTGTGCATGTGGGCGAATTCGGCCTCCGTAGGCATCGAAACGTTCGCAAGCCATATTCTGACGGGCGTGGTGATAAACTCTAAACATATCGAGCCTTGCCAATTCCTCGAAGACGCGAGTTAAATTGTGCTCGCGAGTTAAACATGTGCGTAGTAATGCAACCATATGACTCTATAAAAATAAATAGTGTTTTTAATGGTGAGTTCGTGGCGGATGATAAACACACAAACGAAAGTATCGCCACTAGGAACTATATCAGTGCACTGATTTGCGCGAGTGATACGTATCGTCGAACCTACTCTAGCATTGCTGAAAGAGTTTCAGGAACGCGATAGCGGATGAGCATTTTTGCGGATACTGAATTTAATGATGAACGCGAACAAGCACAATCCTATGCGCGTGGGATGTCATATCAAACTCCAGTGAGAAATTATGCTAAAGAGAGCGGTAATCAACGTGCAAACCGCAGACAATGCGTGTTTCGCATGTTGTTTCTGTTGTTGCCGCTCTACACCTGGCTCAAAAACATGTAGAACAGGAATCCTCATATCTGCGAATTCTTATACGTAGGTTCTAAATCTCGCGGGTCATTGAATTTCCAATGACGTCGAGTCAAATTAAGAAATTCGAAACTTTGAATGACATTTCTATCAACGTCTACACCAATGAAAAGAAGATTGTACCAATATGACTCGCCGACCGAAAGAGGATCAAACACATAAACCTCTTGTACGTAGAGGGTGCCAACGCGGGATCTTTGCGTTCATCAAGAATCTGTCCCACCTTATGAGGTCGCAGATTATTAGAAACAAGAACAGCAAATTTTTCTACGATAGGTACTTAATAATAATAATAACAATAACAATAACAATAACAATAACAATAATAATAATAATAATAATAAATAATATGATATATAATATATATAATATAATATATAATATAATATAATACTTTTTTTCAGATGCCTCCGCTACTTTAACTCGAGCGTTAAATTGGAGATCCACACCGAAGACTGTAAAAAACTAAATGATTGCGCGATCAGAATAGTGAGGATTTGTCGTCCGAGTGAGGACGACAAATGGTTGAGTTTCGACGGTTTTCCTCTGCAGGAAGGAACGCGTCCTGTTCGTCCTTTATGCCGACCTGGGAATGTGCAAAGGAAAAAACGAATGGGAATCTTGATTCAGCTACGTATCATCACAACGTGTTTAGTATCAGATACTACGTGCACTGATCATACGACAGCTCACTGTCGGGCTATCGTTTTGATAAGGCAATTATCGCCATGATAAGGATGGTGATATAGCGGTTCACGGAAAAACTCAGAAATTTGGCGCATAGTGTACAGTCTATAATTACGACTAATGTACCCAGGGCAGAATTTAAGCAAGACGATTGGCAAAGATATCCGCTGGATAATCGTTCGTGTCGAATCTATTTATATCGCGTTTCATGATATCATAGACATCGACAACATGCCTCTCGCGAATAAAAAAGTTCCTGGCCTTATGAAAGACGAGAACAACGGTACCATCATGACTGAATTCATTGAGCTTAGAGCGAAAAAGGTAATACGAAGAAGGCAAAGGGCGTCAAGAGCAACGTTATAGAGAAAATTTATAACGTTCGAGAGAGTTACACGCGGAGCTTGAATAACATAATACAAATGACACGCAGGCAATCATGCATAAAATCCAAATTGTACGAGGTGTACACGATATCAGAAACAAAAATCGCTTTATCGCACGACGATAAGCAGTATATCGTGGCAGGTTCCACCGACACGCTGCCATGGGGGCATTATCGATGCAAATAAATCACATATATATTGTACAGTATGTTTAATATGTATATAACATGTAAAATATGTATAATATATATGCAATGTATAACATGTATAATATGAATAATACAGTATGTATAATATGTATAATACGTAGGCTGCTGGAAAAGTTTCTGCAAACAATATGAAAAAAAATATGTAAAATTTGATAAATGGCTTTATTGTTTTTAGAAGTATTCGCCTTTAAGATCGATACATTTTTGCTCGAACCAATTTTCGAAGCATTTTTTCCATTCTGAGGCTGTAACTTCAGAAATCAGTGTACGAAATGTTTCAACAGCTGCTTCAGGCGACTCAAATCGCATCTTCTTTTTAATGTTTGGGAACAAAAAGAAGTCATTAGGTGATAAATCAGGTGAATATGGACAATGAGTCATCAATTCGACATTTTTACTAAATAAAAAATCAACGGTTTGATGTGCTGTGTGACAGCTGGCGTTGTCATGATAAAGGATGATGCGACGATTTCGGTTTGTTCTACGCAATTCATTTATGACTTCTGGCAAACAAATTGTTGTATACCAATCAATATTTATAGTCCTTCGGTTCTCTAAAGCCACGGTTGCCACATGTCCGGTATAACTGAAGAAACAAGCAATTACTTGCTTGGCAGCACTGCGTGAACGAACAACTTTTGTTGGTTTCGGTTCATTTTGAAATACCTAATAAATACCAGTGGATTGTTGTTTACTTTTGAGCTCATACGAATAGATCCATGTTTCGTCCCCAGTAACGATGTTGTAGACTAAATTTGACCTCGGTTGAATTTCTTGAGCATTTCTTTGCTCCATTTAATACGAGCTTGTTTTTGATCCAACGACTGCAAAGTTTCAAAGTACACTCAAGTGAGTTCAAAGTATGACTTACAAAGTACGCTCAAGTGATCATGCAAAATCGTATGTATTGCTGTCATGTCAATGCCTAAGGATGCCTGAATCTCGCGGTATGTCATATGTCGGTCTCGCTCAATCATTTCACGCACAGTATTAATTAAACATTAGTGGCAACAACAGATGTGGATGGACGATCTTCACGGAATTCGTCACAAAGAAAGGTACGTCCACTGGAATTCGGCAAACCAATTATAAACAGTCCTATTGGATAGTGCTTCATCCCCAAAAGTCAAATGAAGTCGATCGATGCATTGTTTTGAAGTTAGATTACATTTGTAATCGTAAAAAATCATTGCCCGAAAATTTTCATGCGAAATTTCGATTTTCTCATAAAATAACTTCTTTTAAAATACTATGCAAACAAAACTAGTTGGCTTGGGTACAAACTGTCAACTGAATTATAGGTTAAAACGTTTAATTTTACGGATATGATAGTAGCAGAACGTTGGCGCCACTGGAAGTATTAGATTGCAGAAACTTTTCCAGCATCTTACGTAGCAGCAGACCGTTGACGGTATTGGAAGTATTAGATTGCAGAAACTTTTCCAGCAGCCTATATATAGTATGTACAATATGCATAATATAGTATGTATGATATGTAAATACAATATGTATATGATATTTATAAAATGTATATATATAATACATATTTATATTTTTATAATAAATATAAATTTTACAACACATTGTTTTTATGTATCCACGAATTATGCGAATTGTCAAATAAATCAAATTGGAATTTTGTTGGGATCGTCCCAATGGATATAGTTGATCTTATTATCGTTTAGCGTCATCGTATGCGGTAAATCCGCACTTTTGTTTATTCCTCTTCCTTTTTTATCCAACAACAATGGCACTATTATGTTCTTATACTTGTATTACTTATTATCCATCACTTGATTATTCGGGCTATGACTTCGCCGGTGAGCATTTGTCATCAGTAAAATGTTCCTGTATGTCATTACGAATGTCTGTACGTCATTATCCGTACAGATACTTTCGTTGGGAAATTTCATGAAAATTAACTCGTACAAGTCCGGTATTCTGTATCTTTTTCTATCTATAATTATATCATCGTTTTTGTGCAAAGTTACCAAGCATTCCCTCGTCGCTGAAATAAACTCCATACAACGTCTATGTTGACGGCTTTCTTACCGCTTAGGATCGTTTTCAGATATTTCTGTCTCAATGGACCATAATTTACATGCAGCTTTTCTCGGATGTTTGAAGCAGGTGTCGAATATATGTTATGAGCAGTTTATCGGCAACCTCGAAAATTTCTTCGAGTGGTGGAAGCGTGGTCATATGATAAATTGCGCGGTTATATTATTTCAGACACTTCGTTTAAAGTGGATGGTATGGTTTTCAATTCAACATTGATTTCACAAGCGTGGAAGCCTATATAGGATTGTCGTACAAAGCACTCGGTCGTTTTCTTTTGTGTTTTGGTTCCTCATCTTCTCCCGAAAAGAATGTTTCAGTCCATAATAGGATCCTTGGAGGATTCAATAGTGTTTCATAGGATTCAATCTGTTTCAGCGGATCGATAACAGGTTTCAAGTGTCTCTCTAATGCGATATCCTCTTCCATTTTAGCAGTCTCTTCAAAACGCGATACTTTTTGCGAATCGAATCGCTCGTTTTCGCAATCTCTTTAGTTATCTTTTCACAATCTTTGCTGTCCATGTCAACGTACCGAGATCAACTGATCACATTACGGTATTGCAAAGTCATTAAATCCTTTTCTGTATCGCCCATCTGTAAGCGCACTGTCCTTGTCAATCACTAGAAAATCATACTTTCGCTGCCAATATTTACGGCATAAATCGCAAAAATCCTCATAGGACATATTGATATTCACGTGATCATTGTACATGCGTTTCAGATTGGTACCATCCTGTTTAAACAAAATCAACAGATTTGCATTGTCGCGTATAAGGTGCTTCGGTATCATCGCGTACGTCTGACAGAAATAGAAGCAGTCGTCGTCCGCGTGCAAAATCGTCCCATTTACTCTCTTATCGCGTCCTGCTTGTCGCATGTCACGTCATCAAAGATAAAGATGGAATTCGGAAGCGCCTCGCTGGGTCGAATGACGTCGCTGTTATTGGAGAACGTAAAATAACCGATTTCCTCGATCGGTGCTAACAAATTCGCCAGGTATCGATATTTCGGTTGTTGCAGCGATTTCGAGTACATGTTCTCGAATCATATGCCATGCGTACTTTCTAACACGCTTATCAACACGTTCGTCTTGCAGCAATTTGACGGTCTTCAGACGACAGCGCGTATAGATGTCGGTAGCATGTCGCCATGCTTACGCGTTTCTTTATCGGTTTGCACTTTGCAGATTCGTCACATTGATCGCCCGCAACTGTCGCACGAACTGCATATTTTCTTTTTCCATAAAATATTGAAAACGATATCGCGAACAGGTCTATTTATAGAGCTGCGTAGAGCAAAATCGATCAGTAATCAAAATGTTTCTCGTCGTGTCGGATGATCTGCACAGTTTAACCTCTAAAGAAATGGAATACATACCGAAAATTGTACTGCTGCGAGGGTTTGAAAATTGCATAGATCTGTTGTGGGATAGATTATCTGAACATATATGAGTAGATTGAGGAGATACAACGATACCGTCGGTATCTGAAGCATTACAATTTATCGGGTCATCAAACACATATCGACGGTTCGGCGCCTTTGATAAAAAATTGCAGCAAATGTCGTCGAGAGGCTTGTTAAATCATACGATTAACGCGCTTCCTTTCGAACTATATATTTCCGGATATCAGTTTTGCGATCCGAAACGCGATTGGAGAAGCGATTGTCTAGAGGAGCGATTGTCTAATTGATCAAGGAATTAATTCATTGAATGCTGCGTGTTACGAGGTTGCACAGTAACGATCTTGCTGAACGACACAATATACTCGCCGAGAAGGCGCGGAAACACATTACCGCGAGTGATTCGACTCTCAGCGAGAGAGCCGCAGCCACAGCAGTTTGGGCAGCTATGAAGGCCAAAACGAAAATTGATATGAGTTTGAAAACAAGGAAGAAGAAGAAGTGCAAACGGATACTTCCGATAGCGAAACGCAGCGGCGTCCTATCTGTTCTACTGCTGCTCGGCATTCTTCGATTATTGGTCGGTGACGCAGTGGGAGTTGCCAAGGCAATAAACGATAACAAAGCGGCGCAGCGTCAGCTGGAAGAACTGTAACATCATAATTGCGCCATGGAAGGCCGCGGCATTTATCTCGTTCTCTACAAGCGCTGACAAGGTATCGCGCGTAAAAAAAACGCCGATGAAATTTTAAAAATGCTGAGGAGAGTAACTATCGATGTGCAATGCAACAACTTGCAAACCATATGCGCATTCCATATTATAGAGGCACCTTTATGCGTATTATATTACCGATCGAAGGAGTACGCCAAAACGAAAGCGGTATCATAAATCTGGACAATGCTGAGGGATACGACATTAATAGCATATACGAAAAGAGGGAATCGCGTCATGTATTTTGACAGTTTTGGCAATCTTCGACCGCCGAAGGAACTTGAACGGTATCTGGCAAACAGTGTAATCGCACGCCTCAACATGTCGCTAATGCTTACGCTGACCGGCAAAAGTAGCGTCCTCGCCATGAGCTACTTTCTAGCGGTAGATTTGGGTGACGGCGATTACAAGCTCAGCCTGACGGACTTTGAAATGTATTATACTCTAGCCAATGTAAATTCAATAAATAAGTTTTACTATGGCAACGAGGAAATTGTCATTCCCGAAGAATCGAATTACATGATATAAAGCGATATCTGAAGCGTGTAATTTTATGTTCTCACGATGCGAAAGACAAGGACGATGATGTTCCCGCTGTTTATTCGTGCCAACAACAATACGATGAGAAGTGAGATCAAATGCCCCTATCGGAAATTTTGAAAAACCTCACAACATTGGCTCACTGCTAGGAATTTCATCGAATCGCGTGTTGGAGCTGCGACAGTGGCACGAGTCGGACGTGCCGATAAATATCATCAACATGAATATCATACGTATCGAATGTAACGTGACTGCGGGTGTGTACAGCAATAACAGGTGCATGCACACGATACACGAATTTTCGCCGATCGTGCCGTTGGGATATAAGATATCGGAAAGGCCGACACAGATCATTTACCTTCCGATTGTACGGAGCATTACGGATCTGACGATTCACGTGGTGGACCAAGACGATCGATTGCTTGATTTTTGCGGAGAAGAGATAGGTTGCATTACGGCGGTGCTAACATGAGATGCTTGTGTTGAACGAACAGCCGAAGCAGACGAGAGATACATCTTTTACTGGAAAGACTACACTTGGAAAGAAACTCACTGTATCCAACGTTGCATTCTTAAAGTTGTTGGGTTTCATCGTACGAAATGATTGATGTCCTGAATATTACCAGCCAATCTTTGACGACCGCATCGTCAAGAATGAGACTCACACGTACAATCCGTACGTCAACACTACGTTTGGGCATAGCGAGGAGATATGGATACCAATACATCAACAAGATTTGTACCGTACGACAATTTCTTCTACATCGAAGGAAGATTGATGGTGAAGAAGAAAAATCAGATGTCGACGACGCTTGGAAATAATTGCGTAGCGTTCATGTTTGATGAAATTCGATATGAACTCAATGGTGTGGAGGTTGACCGCAACAAAAACATTGGAATTACCAGAAACATCAAGAACTATGTGTCAATGACGTACGAAGCTTTGATTACCTTGAACGCTGAATGGAACTCTAGATCCGACAGAGGAAGAATACTTTATTTTTTGCGTGCCTCTCAACATGCTGTTGGGCTTTTGTGAGGATTACAAATGCGTGGTCGTCAACACTCGCCAATTGATTTTGATACGAACGCGCAACGATTACAATTGCCTGGTAGGAAATCCTATGAGATTGAATTATTCAAAGTGTAGTGGCAGATATCTCACGTTGCGTTAAACGAGATCAAGAAATTATCAATGCTGCGAGCATTGGAAAGCGGTCGTTAGCGGTTATCTGAGTTTTCGCTCGTGGGATCTGTATGGTATCCTCTGTTACAAAATACGATCAAGCATTCATGGGCTGTCAAAACGGCGACTCAACTTGAGAAGCCGCGATATGTTATCTTTGCTCTGTAGACCATTGATGTAAATTCAATGTAATCGCATAGCCACGGAGATTGCGCGAATTGCACGGTGAAATTATACGGTGAACTTTTACGATACGAAGGTCGTGACGAGTACACTGCTGCAGGTTGCGATAATATATGTAACGCTGTTTATCGCGCATGTTATGAGGAGCTTATCATCGCGCTTGCCGGATGGTTTCTCGTGCGTCGGACAGAACGGTAGGTCAGTGTGTGCGTCATGAAGATGTTGCGGGTACTCCGCGTCCACCGAGAATATAGCCTGTCGGCGGATCTAACACGTCTATAACAAAATTTTGTACGTCGACCCATCGAAAATTGGCGTAAGGTAATGGTTGACACATTGCTCAGCCATACAGATTGACGTCATAGTACATCAAGTACAATGACGATTTCAATGGATCATACGACGACATATATTTGTTGTTGGTTCGCGCGTACCTGTTTGAACACTGGCTGAAATCACCGCGTATACCGTGTTCGATAAACATGTCAATATCTGTGAACAGTTCAAATCTTACACTAGTGTGACATCCCACGTGGAGCCGTAAGGTGTAATAGTACGCGGGGTCGAGCCCGTAATTCGCAACGCAACTGTTGCGGAAATTTTCGAAAACATCGGTCAACAATAAAACATCTGTTTTCAGATATAAGTCGCTATATTCACCGAGTGTTCTGATGGAGAACACGTTGACAGCGTGCGCGTAATCGTTCTTGAATACCGTGTCGTCCGTCAATGAACTGTAAAACGATTCACGAGGCGCTAAACATAGCTCCTCCAACTTTTGGCGCAGTCAATATATTTGTGCGGAAAGACACCCTTTCGCGTCAAAAGATTAAAATTTTTTTCTGACAAATTGAAAAATTCGCGTTGCAGTATCCGTAGCTTATCTTTACTGAGAAAAGATGCCAATTTGTCCAAACTAGAAGCTACAAGAAATCTTGAAAAGAAATCTGTATGAAACGTAATTGTTTGCAATTGTTTTTATCGTTTTTAGTACTATTGACATGTTTAATAAACGAGATATATTTTTCTTTAGTTATCGATAAAAGATTAACATGTCCTTACACGGTAGTAATTTTCTTGATGATGAAATGAGCGTCGCAACCGGATAAATTGTGAAACACTACGAGTATGCAATGCGAATCCTTATAGTTTAGATTGCATGGGACATTTGATTGCGCTGGACCTCTGTATCGCCCCGTAAAATGGCAACATATCGCGCAATCGCGTATCGTCTTTCGCGAACGGTTTCTCGCATACATGGCAATGAGTAGCGTTGTTGAATTTTTGTCAATCTCGCGTGAAATCTGCCATGAGTATGTTAATTGAAATTATAGACTGTACACTGTGCGTCAAATTTCTGAGTTCTTCCGCGAATCACGCTATATAGTCTTTATCGCGGCGAAAACGATACATGAATAATGTATCATCGTAGAAACAATGCACGCGATGCTAAACATTTTGTGATAATGATATGTGTACGTAGTCAATTCAGAATTCCTATCCGTTTTTTCTAATGTGCACTCTAAATCGACGTAGACGAATGGGACACGCTCCTTCCTACTGTGAATGTCGAAACTTAGTCATTTGTCGTCCTCGCTCGGTCTGATTGCGCAACCATTCTGTTTCTCACAATCCTCGCTGTGGGTCTTCAGTTTGCGCTTGAGCTCAAGTAGTGCAGGCATCTGAAAAAAAACCGCACATTTATTATCATTATTATTATTATTATATTATTATTATTACTACTGCTACTGCTACTGCTACTGCTACTACTACTATTATTATTTCACGTACCTATCGCAGAAATATTTCTTATACTCCTTTTTATTGATTTGTGAGCTGACTAATCGAGATAGATTTTTGATGAGTGCAAAATGTCTCGCGTTGTCATCCTCCACGTACAAGAAGCTTACGTGCTTGCTCCTGTTTCGATCGGCGAGTCATATCGGCACAATCCCTTTCTCATTGGTGTCGACATTGATAGAAATATCATTCAAAGTTTCAAATTTCTGAATTCGACTCAATGTCATTGGAAATTCGATGCCCGCGAGATTTAGAACCGACATATAATGCAGATACGATTCCCGTTCCACATTTTTTTGAACCGGATGTAGAGCGGCAACAACAGATCATGCGAAACACGCATTGTCCGTCGAACGCACAATATTTACCTCTCTCTTTAGCATAATTTCTCGCGAAAGTTTGATGTAACATCTTGCGCGCAAAGGATTATACTTGTTCGCATTCATCGTCAAATTTAGTATCCGCGACAATGCTTATCCGCTATCGCGTTCCTGAAACTCTTTCAGCAATGCTAGAATAGGTTCGATGACGTACGACACGTACCATTCGCAAATCGGTACAAAAGACTTCAAAGTTCCAGGCGGCGATTCTCTTATTCGCGTGTTTATCACCCGCCACGAACTCACCATTGAACCCAATGTTTATTTTTATAGAATCATATTGATGCATTATACTATGCACGCGCTTGAACATAATTTCGCTCGCGTCTTCGAGGAATCGGCGAGGCTCAATATGTTTAGAATTTATCGCGCTCGTTAGAATATGACTTTCGAATGCCATTTCGCGCAACGGAGTCTGTATCTGGCGCTTATATGTGCGAATCTTGCACAAACAGATTCCTTCAGACTTTCGAGCCGCGCGATACATGCGATCAGTGATTGTCTATTACCGATCGATAATCGCAGGCGATTTGATACGATTCTACTCCTCCAATAATTTTATAAATTTGTCACATCTCACTGTACTCGTCTATAATATCAAACAGAGTAGCTTGAATTGTGCTCCATGTTGTCAGTTGCGCTGTCGAATCGACTAATAACGTTATTTGATTAAATCTTGTTATTTTTTATCATTATGCACACTATTTGGCAATGTTACATCTTAATTATATCACATTATATATATTATTTGGCAACGTCGCATTTGTATCAAATTACATTAATGATCGTCATTCTTAAAAAAAAATCTTAAATTACGCTAACAAAGCAGCTATACTTTGATGAAATTGCAAATGTTACATTTTTGCAAGTGTTGCAAATTACATTGATGATGTCGTCACCAAAACATGTTAATGTCCTTGGAAAAATTTCTTATATTACGCTAACAAAGTAGTTGTATATTAGCAACTCTTGTACTATTTGGCAACGTCGCATTTGTATCAAATTATAGATTATCATTCTTGAAAAATCTTAAATTACACTAACAAAGCAGCTATATATTAGCTGATATTGCACTATTTGGCAACATCACATTTGTATCATATTACATTATTATTGTCATTGCGCAACATGCTAATTGTTTTTGAAAAAAATTTTTTATGTTACGCTGACAAGACCATATTGAAACTTGTAAATTTGCTGACACTGCAATTTGCGGTGTCAGATTACATTGATGTCATCACCGGATATTTTTAAAAATCTTTTGTTATAAAATTTAATGTTTGCATTTTTTATGTCATTGACCGGAAATGGTCATATAAATATCCGCAAGGATTTTTTGCGGAAAGTTAGTCTGTATAAAGCAGCTAACTATTGTAATTGTTCGAAAACTAGAACTTGGTTTCCGCAATATGTGTGTTAACATGACTAATTCTTGGTGTTCAAAATATTAAATAGAGCATTAGGATTACGTTTAAGTAGAAACGTTTAGTAAAATGAAAATAAGATCTGAAATTTATATATGTACTCTATGTAGTGTTCATGCGATGTTACTGCTCGGAAGACATGAATTTATACATTCAATCGTACGTATTTCATTTATATTTGTCTGTGAAAAATTTTTCTCTATAAATGATTTATTCGTTTGTTCTTCTCCATTATAGCACATATAATTTGAAAGGATGACGACATTCATGTTGGAGCGGAGGAGAAATTAAAATTAAATATATACACACACACACACACACACACACACACACACACACACACACACACACACACACATATATATGTATATATATATATATATATACAGGGTGCGTCACCAAAATCCGGACAAATTTCAATTCAAATTTTCCGCTATACTGTGCTTCCGCCAGAGATTGTTATTGGCGTCCAAGAAAGCCTGATGCTTCTAGTAAACAGTCATATTCTCAAAATGGCCGCGATGTTGAAACCAAGTGCGGAGTATAATCGAAGAGCCGCGATCATCGAAGACCTTCGCGCCGGGCGCTCAGCAACGGAAATAATTCGGTTCTTTGGATACCCGAGATCCACTGTTTATGATGTTGTGGCAAAATATACGACTTCAGAACAATCCAACGAAGGTTCCAGTATGCCAGCGAGGAAGAGTCACTCGAAAGAACGCACCGCGAGGATCCCTGCAGTCGTTGAAAGGGCTCAAACGCTGATTTCGGATGACCCAAGGCAATCGTTGCGAAAATTAGCATCGATTGTTGGTGTAAGCGAGCCAACAATGCGTCGAATTGCCGAGGAAGACCTTCGATACAAATCGTACACATTAAAGAGGCTCTCTGAGGCTGCCACAACAAGGAATTGTTCGATTTATCCGGATTTTGGTGACGCACCCTGTATATATATATATATATATATCAGCATATAAAAATACATATGTATAAATAAATAAATAAATGTGGATTAACTGGGATTAGCTCTGCATTCAAAATTATTTCTTCTCTCTACTTCTATTCCTTCCTTCCTTCCAACTTCAGCGGCGTTATGCGCGCGTCATCACGTGCGACACCATCGCGCTCTCTAAAACAATAATATAATTCGGCAGAATAAAAAATATTTCATGATTAATCGCATTGACTAGACGTTGAAGAGAAGATTATGTAAGAAAAAGATGGCGACGCATATTTGACGGTAAGTATACATAGTAAGTATAGTGTGCGGCGGTGGATTGCATCCAGAGGTGGGCCACGCCCGGAGGTGGCGCCGACAGTGGATCGCGCTCAGCGGCCATTAACCCCGCGTGACGTCATCACCGCGTCGCGGATGAATTTCCGCTACGCAATTTTCGGCTACGTAATTTCCCGCACCCGGGACATCCTCGTTCCTCCGCACCGCAATGTCATTCCCGTGACGTCATTCACTGTGACGTCATCCCCCGCACACCTCCGTGATATCATCTCCCTCGCCTAGTGTGAATAATATTAATTATTCACTCTTATTGTCTGATTTTAATATTCATAATTTATCTACAATTTTTGTATATTTGACTAAATGTTTATATACGATTTTTATATGTTTGACAATTTTGACCATCATGATGAGTTGTTCGAGTGTACGTGAATGTTTAAAAAGAAATAAATTGAAAAGATTCTCCTTCTTATATGTAATAAATAACATCAATTATGTATGCAATATCTAGAAAATGCAAACATTCGACCTGCAAATCGATTGAGAGAGAAATTTTTTTTCTTGGAAGGCACTTATCGAACATTCAACGTTTTATCACGAACAAATTATAAATTACCGATAAAAAAACACTCAAGAAATTGCAAAATATTAATCATCTGAAGATGGCTTAATAAAGAGTCGAAATGTAATGTCTATACGTATGTTAGATAAACATGTAATATGTCTATACGTATGTTTATCTAAATTTTTAATTAAATTTTATTCTATTACTGTGACATCTATACTTATAAACAACTATTTGGCTCTTATATGTCCTTTATTTAAATTTTGTTAAATTTAAGTCTTGTTAATCTATTTATTATAATTCTAAAATTCATTTTTTTAAATGTTGTTTGACAGAAAAAAAGTTTTGGAAACATCTGTCGATTGATATGTTTGATATGTTAATTTGTTTAGATAATTTAATTAATATTATGATTTTATTTACAAATTTGTTTATTACTTAAAATATTTCAAAAATTCATTTTATTGATTTGCAATTAACATTAATCCCTATCAATTGAATCGGATTCAATTTAAGAATGCTGCAGTAAATGTTAATACGAGATTTCACAAAATTTTGCAATACTCATTCGATATGCCGTTTAGCGATATCCATCAAACCGTTCACGCGGTCAGCTGCTTAGTTGCGTCGCTCCTGACGGCGCGAATTTCATTCCCTGTGGTTGGACATCTTCTAAGGCTCACCGTTTAAAAATTATTGATATCACAACATTTTGCTATTGACGTTTTCGACTCACTTTTTCATGAAGAATATGTATGTGCAGTTAAACTGGATCACCCTATAAATATATATATACATATATATATATATATATATATATATATATATATATATATATACAGACTCTAACTTATGGCCTCACCCGTCTTGAGCAGGTAGAGCGGACTAAACTGAATCGAAAAGTTCTGTACTATTTTGCAATGCTTACAACAGTTAACGAGATATTAACGTTTAAAGATAGCCGAACACACGCGTCCGCGATCTTACTATTGCTGAAGGTACGGTGCGTGGGCTGCGAGAAACGGGGATGGCCTAGTAGGCGCGTCGCCTTCGAGCTTAGAGGCGTGGCGATGAGCGAGGTGCTTGACTCATTCCCTGCGTGCCAAGCATCGATGACACATATTCGGTGTTTTAGAAATAATATCTCGATTGCGAAAATTGGGAAATTATCAAGAACTGTTCAAAAAAACTTAGTTCAAAAAAACTCAGTTTAGTTCGTTCTGAAGTGTGCACATGTACATACAGAAAAATGTTACATAAATATATTTACAATATTATTTGTTTTAAGTAAATAATAAGAGTATTTTAAAATTATATTGTCAAAAAAATATTCTTTTTAATGATATAATCGTTACTCAAAAGAAGTTCTGTCATGAAAGTTCGGACATTCGCATAAATTTCATCGAATGATCGTGTAAAAAAAATATGACATAAAACGGTAATTGTATTATTTTTTAAATATATTTTAGATCACTTGTACACATACTAGCAATTGCAAAAGTTTTATAAATTATTTTTAATTTTATGTGCCAAAATTGAATTAAAAATAATTAATGAAACTTTTGTTAGTCTATCCCCCACTTATGAGGATAGGCTGTCAATATACACCATAGCATGATTTCATATTCTCTGATAGAATTTTGGAAATTTATTAGTTATACTATGAATTTTGTACAAAGTAAAGACAATACTTTTTTGATATACAAAATTAAAACTAATTTATAAAATAGAGAGCCGTTTTGAAGCATAGTCACATTTGATTAATTAAATTCATGAACTTAAAATATTATATTATTCGTAACTTTCAACTTAACCTTCCATAGGCACTTTCTACTATATTATGTTGTTACATTAACTCGGTTTCTATTTATTATTATATAATTTATAAAGCAATTGTTAGTATGTATTACATACAAGCGATTCAAAATGTATTTACAAAATAATACAATTGTTGTTTTATGTCTTAATTTTTTAGACGATCATTCAATGAAATTTAGAGACGGATCTCAACTTCCATGAGGTAGTGCAGAAAAATGCAGAAGAATATAATTCTAGTGCTAAAAGAGAACGCAGTTTTTCTTCTTTTGAGTAACGATTATATCATTAAAAAGAATATTTTCTTGATAATATGATTTTAAAATATTCTTATTATTTACTTCAAAACAGGTAATATTTATGTAACATTTTTCTTTATGTACATGTTTCAGAACGAACTAAACTGAGTTTTTTTCGAATAGTTCTTGATGATTTTCCAATTTTCGCATTCGAGATATTATTTTTAAAGTGCCGAATATCCGAATATCCATCGATAGTTTGGAGCGAACATTCCACTTATCCGCCGCGAGTCTCTAAGCACGACGCGCCTGCTAGTCCATCCCCGCTCCTTGTGGCCCGCGCGCCATGTGCTCGATGAACCGTATCTTCGGCAATAGTATAAGTCGGGTGGACGCGCGTATTCGGCTATCTTTAAACGTTAATTTCTCGTTAATTATTGTGATCATTGCAAAATGATAGAGAACTTTTTGACTCAGTTTAGTCCCCTCTATCTGCTCAAGACGAATGGGGCCATAAGTTGGAGCCACCCTGTATATATAATATATAATATTGTATATATATATATATATATATAATATATATATGTGTGTGTATAAATATATTTTATATATCATATTTGAAAAATAAAATATTATATATTTATAAAATTATAATAATTATAAAAAAGTTATCATGTTTTACAAAAAAATAGTCTTAAATCGTAAAATAAATTCGTCAATATTATATATTATATATTATATATAATATATATATATATATATATATAATATATATTTTTATATACATTTATATTTTCAATTTTATTCTCTTTATTTTTTGTAGCAATAAACATATATGTTTTAATTGTTTATACATGATAACAATCAAATCGCTGATTGGGACTCGAGTTCTTCATAGAAATGTTCGATTGAAATGATTTATGTGGATGGTATATTCAAGAACACAGATATATTCAAAGACAACAATTTCAAAGACAAATCTGTAGTAAAATCTGTAGTATTTAAATCTGTATTCTCTAATTTGTAGTATTTAAATAGAATACACTATTCTATGGTAGAGAATAGATCCCTTTCTCTAAAATATATATCTAGTTTTCTATCTTTAAGGAAATGAAATATATTTATCTAGTGTTACATTATTTTTTATGTAATAACGCATCAAAGTAAATATTGTAGATTTATATGAGATATGAGATTTAAGAAATTCTTGATTGATTGATTTACATATGTACATATTTTTAAACAAGAAATCATTTTTACAATATATTTTTATTTGTTCTTTTTCGCAATCTATTTTTATGACTAA
The DNA here is from genome assembly GCF_024713525.1 of Acromyrmex echinatior. Taxonomy (NCBI): domain Eukaryota; kingdom Metazoa; phylum Arthropoda; class Insecta; order Hymenoptera; family Formicidae; genus Acromyrmex; species Acromyrmex echinatior. Next base: position 1,509,834 of record NC_141852.1, read on the forward strand.
TAATTAGATTTTATTGTTTATTTTTAAATATTGCGCAATGTAGAGTGTTTGTTGCATCTTGTTCTGAATAATAATGCGAAAAGAAGACTTAATATATCCTGAGAAAAATAAAACGATAGAAAAAAAAGAAAGAGAAAAGAGGGAGAGAGAAAAAGAGAGAGGGGGAGACAGAAACAGAGAGGGAGAGATACGTAATCAACAATAATTATTTTAGGATGATTCGTAACCCAATCCGAGTCCTAATCATGACCTCCAACTTTTTTCCAAATAAGTAGCAGCATGTGCACAGCATGATTCGACAAAGCTTTCAGCATATCCCTTAATGGCATTAGCTTATGTTGCTCTATATACCTATATATATATATATATATATATATATATATATATATATTACCCTTATATGTATATATATATATTTAAAGATATTTCTTATATCCTGGTTAAATATCTCGGAAAGTATGCACTTTTGAAAAAAATGTTTCAGACAAATGTTGTAATATATAAAGTAATGTATTTAGTGATCACTAGATGTCAAGAGCTTTTTAAAACACTATAATAAAGTCATTTTTCATTAAGCACTTTTCGAGTTATAAGAGAGCTTGAGAGTTATAGTGTCGCCAGCATTAGCATTTCGCAATGTGTTCAACCGATAGCTGAAACTTCTTGAATGCTGTTCAAGATTATGTCCTGGATAACATTTGTCAAGACGAAAACCATTAGATGTTATACTTTTTATTTTCATTTTAACGAAAAATGAATTTTTAATGCAAAAATAAAAGGAATAATTTCCAGTGACCTTGATCTTGACAAATGTTATCCAGAACGTAATCCTGAACAACATTCAAGAGGTTTTAACTGTTAGTTGGACATATTGCGTAATCCGGCAACACTGTAATTCTTAAGCCTTCTAACTCAAAAAGTGCTTAATGAAAAATGACTTTATTATAATGTTTTGAAAAGCTCTTGACACCAGCTATTAAATTCTAGCATTAAAAATACAATAGCATCAAAAATACAAACATTCCATTAAAAAAAAATCGACGTGATCTTGACTTGACCTTGGCGACGTTAGCCAAATTGTTAACATCACTAAATATATCACTTTATGCAACATTTGTCTGAAATATTTTTCTCAAAAGTGCATACTTTCTGATATTTAGCCGATCCGGGATCATATAGGATGTATCATTTTAATTAACGCATTAAAATATCTCGTGAAGTGACAGTGCATTTTAAAGAAAAATGTTTCAGATCAAAGTTATATGGTTTGGAAGGAGATAAGATGGTGCTATTGGTTTGACCTTGAAAAGTTGTTTGAAAGAGGCACGTAAAGGTCATCATCAATTTCTTAAATGGAATTTCACATATTTCATTGCATATTTTTGTAGCTTACCTGGACAGCTTTTCAAAACACTATAATCAAGTTCATTTTTATTAAGTACTTTTCGAATTATAAGGCTTGCAAGTTACACAGCATCGCCGGCATTAAGTATTACCTAAGGTGCCCGACTGATGGTTAAAATCTCTTGAATGTTGTTCAAAATCATGACCTGGATAACATTAAGGCTATTGAAGATTATATCTCTTATTTTCATTTTTATGTGGAAAAGTAATTTTTACTGCAAAAATAAAAACAAGACTAATAATCTCCAATGGCTTTGACAAATGTTATCCAGATCATGATCCTGAATAATATTCAAGAGGTTTTAGCCGTAAGTTGGACACCTTAGGTAATGCTTAATGCCGGCAATGCTGTAACTTGCAAGCCTTATAACTCGAAACTATTTAATAAAAATGAACTTAATTATAGTGTTTTGGTAAACTACAATATGCAATGAAATATCTCTGGAATTCCATTTAAGAATTTGATGATGATCTTTACATGACCTTCAAACAACTTTCTAAGGTTAAACCAATAGCATCACCTTATGTCTCACTGTTCAAGAGATATTTTAATGCGACAATTAAAATGATACACCCTGTATACACACACACACACACACACACATATAATAAAAATAGATGTAAATGCACTTAACTAGAGGCATCTAATATATTTTTGTATAAGATTGCATTTTACACACATATAATTGTATAGAAATTGAATTGTACGATTTCCATACAATGCGAATGTTTTGTACCGATCGATCTAACTTGCAACGTTAACATTCTTTTCAGTACAATATTTAATACACATTGGAAAGTATAAATTACTCTAAATAAATTTGTTTTACACAGAATGGTCACTTTGAATTTTTTAAATAGAACCCTTCATTTTTTATTGCATATTTTCACAGCATATCTCGAGAGCTTTTCAAAATACTATAATACAATATTTTTTATTAAGTACTTTTTAAGTTATAAAAATTGAGTTATAAAGTTTGAAAATTATAATACTACTGACACTATCATTATCCGAAGTGTCCGATAGCTAAAACATCGTGAATATTATTCATGATCATGAACTTGATAATATTTGTTAAAATTAATGCCATTGGTGGTCATTTTTTATGTGAAAATTTAAATACAAAGAGTAATCTCCACCCTGACCACCTCTGACCTTGACTTTGATAAAGATTATGACATTGAACAAATTTAAAAGGTTTTAGCCGTCAGTCGAACATCTTGGATGATGCTAATGCTGTCAGTATTTAATAGCGTTTTTCACTGGCAGAGCTGGTGTGCACTCAATACACTTTAAAGTCGTTGTACACAAATCAACGTGAAGATGTATGTTTAATAAAAATTAACAAAGTACCAAAAAATTCAGGAAAGTAGGAGTCAACGCGGTAATTAGTGCGCTAATATAGTATTAGACATAAATTTCTATTGTTTCTGTTAGACATACATTTAATTTCGTACGTGTTTCGACTTGATTTAAGTCATTCTCAATGAAATACAAATTAAAATTAAACTATCCTGTAATCTGATGCCAACTATCCACTTTACTGTGTTTAGATGATTTAATAAAAATATAGAAACGAATTAAACCGCGAAATCTTCAATACATTTTATTGTGTATTTGATAAAATATATACATTGAGTATTTTATTAATTGAGATATCTCACTTTTACATTCAGATTAAGTTAGTGTACAATAGCTTTAATGTGCACTAGTTCTGCCAGTGAAAAACGCTAAATTTTAATAATTTATATCTTGAAAAATATTCAACCGATAAGTTTCTTTGTATTTCGAAAAATTAAACTTCAAGAATATGTAATAAAAAATGGAAATTACATTTTTTTAAATTTCAAAATTACCGTGTCTTGACTTTAATAACACTAGGTCAAGGTCAATTCAATGGTATCATTTTATGTTCCTCTCGTTATGAAACTTTTATCTGAATATATTTTTCATTCGACGCGTACTTTTAGGGATTACAGCTTGTAATGCTTTAAATGTCTCATATGTATATAAAAATCTATATAAAAATACGAAGTCTATTAAGTATAAGCAGCAACATTTACATAACTGATAGAATAATTTATTAAATAAAATTTTTACTGTTATAGCATGAATCAATTGTAGAGTATTGCTGTATGGTGTTTGGCTTGATGTTTCCTTTTATTTATGAAAGGTGTTTAAGAAATATCTGTTATTATTGTAGCCTTATAAAAATAATTTTTTATTATACAATATTAATTTAAAAAATGGATGTTAATAGCTTTGCAACATGATCGATCGGAAAATCCAGAATGTAACAAATAAAATTATACTTAATTATTGTTTCAGGAACGTTGACTGTAAACGTGAGCGTATTGCTGTTAAGCTTAGCTTCTCCTGACGAGTCCAGTCTGGTAATATAAATATAAATATATCTTAATCACGTTATATAGAATAAAAAAAGTAATATAATACTTAATTATTAAAAATTCAATATTAAAGAATAGCAATTTAAAATACAAAGTTCATCTTTTTTTTATAAAGGCCATAGTTGACATAAAGCGAGCAGAAGTGGTCCTAACTTGAAAAATTCGAAAGTTATGAAATAAAAAAGATATTTCTCTAAAAAATTAATTCAGACGCTGCAGTATTATTTATGTATACATATCTATATTTGGGTAAAGTAAGTTAATAGTAACGCAATTAACAGTATCGATGCGCTCTTCGCCCTAATGAAGTAAACAGTAAGGTTCACGAAACGTTGGCATTAATGATGGATGAAAACACAGGATAATCCGCAAACGTTCTAGTCCTTTGAAGATAATATCTCTATGAAAGCCTAAAAAGCTTTATAAGTTAATAGTATTTCTACAATTAATATTAATGTAACAGCCTGACAATGATAGATTGGAGATTACTATTCGCTCTGACAAGTGCGGTTATATGTGGCATACGGCATGCAGAAAGAGAGCTTTGATTTATTTGGGCCTGGTAAGAAGAACCTGACGGCGATGATGATTTGTTGACTCTGCTTTCCTAATATTTACTGTGGTCGTATTGTCTCCTAGTGCTATGGAAACATTTGTATGACCTAAGTATCCTATGATTTCAGCGAAATCATTTCAAATTACGTTTCTCTTGTTACTCTAGTGGACTGCATAGTCTATGATTCATGACTAACTAAGCGGCGCGTTGAACCAAGAACATGTGATCAGGACAAAAAGGATCCTTTGATCACGTTGTGACTATCAGCCTCTTACAGCGCTTGTAAAGCAAAAAACTCTACGCTGTGGCTGATGATCAATCACAACTTGATTGGGTCTTTCTCAATTAGGACTGATATTTTGAAAAGAAATGTTGGCAAAACCAGACGGTAGACTCGAAGGTTCTCTCGCTATAGGAATATCCTAGGAGGTTTTGTGCATCTGGGCTCTGGTAGAAGATCTAGAAGATGCAATCGGTATGTTCCTTCACTGCTTCTATTAGGCTACTGAGAATGAGTACCGGGTACCACTGGTGGAATACCAAGGATTCCTGGCGGAGAAATAGTCAACTCGACGTCCCTAGAAACGTCTTACATATTTCCAAGAGGTCGCTATAGTTAATCTTCTTGAAGGAAGTGCCTTAATATCCTTCTGGATGAAGTGGTCAAATACCTCTGACATGAAAGTGCCAGGAATCGATAATACAGGAATAGCGGCTGGGTACTATATTATTATTATGGGTACTATATATATTGCAATCAATGCGCTCATGATCTCTTTGCTCATTGATTATGCGTTCAAAATTAGCAGCAAGTCCATCTTCCAGGACACCTATGGTAGAGGCCGCAAGGCCAAAATGCGCCTGCCTCTTCAACCAAGCACGACACTGCTCAAGGACAACCTACCTTGCAACCAAAGCAACTAGATTAGCAGATAGGCCATCCGTCCGATAGACCTTGCAGCAAACAGACTTGTCGTACTCTCGACGTCTTCAAAACGCTAAAGTACTCCATCAAATTCAATCATTTTTGTGTTAAAAATCTTCAACATGGGTTCAAGGTTAAAAGACCAAAACTAGACTCATTCAAACAATCACTGAATAAATAAATAAATAAATAAATAAATAAATAAATAAATAAATAAATAAATAAATGAAATGCACGCAAAATTAAAAGACTATGTTCCATATTTATAGTCATGTTTTTCTTCGTGAGAATCTCAATTGAAACCAATCTTGAAACATGGAACAGTTCATTAGATGAATTTTGAGAGTTGATTTGATATATATATAATTTCACATTTATAATTGCAATTTTAACACAGATGAAATTTGTTTCGACATATAACTTGAATCCTCTTTTTCACAATTCAATAGTCGAATTTTGAAAAAAAATATCTCGTAATACGTAAAGGAAAATCGGGAGAAAACGTTATACTTAAACCTTTACTCTTGAATGAATATTCTTCTTCATGTTGTTACATTAATCTTCGAAAAAATATTATTTACACTAGAAAGCTTTCTCTATTTATAAAAATTAATAAATTAAAGTTTTGATATTCTATATAAGTGAAAAAAATTGATATGTCATCCTCCAAAAGTGGCATTTTCCACCTATATATACTTAATTCCAAAAAAAGTGGTACACTAAAAATTTGAAAAAAATTTTCCTAAACTTCAAATGATCATAACCTGGTAAAAAATGAAGATAAAAATATGTTTAAAAATGCAAAATGAAGTTTAAAATGTCTACTTTAAAAATATTTGAATGAGAATTGTAATGGACCTATTTTTAAAATGGCGGATGACAAAATAAGAAAATGCAAAATTGATAATCAAAAGTCCAAGTTTGCGATGATGCATGGTGTTAATCAGATATCACAGCATAACGGGACAATATATACGTGAAAGTATAGAATTTTATCTTTAAATCGCTTTTTTATCGAGTTCGATATGATGATTTTTCGCTAAATTATCCCAATTTAAGATGCTGTCATTAGTTCAAATTATGGTTGTAATTCTTCCTAATATAAACTGTATAGAGTTTGAAACGTCATGTGTGTATGTTTACATATACGTGTGCGCGCGCGTACGCATTCTGCTTTTAGCGTTATCTAGGGCCAACGTCATGGATGTGACAGAAATCTGATATATGTATATTCCATATTTGTATATGTGTATGGCTGCGTGCATGCGTTTGTGCGTATATAATTAATAATGTGTACGATCTCCTGATGCGCGTTTTCTTATTCATACAATCCGGTATACTCCTTCTCTGACGAAAATCAGAAGTTTCATAAATATTTATTTAACGTTTATATGAGCGTTTGCAGGAATTCGTTGAGAATTCAAAAATGGTCAGTAGATTGTTCATAAAGCGGAAATTGCAACGTTGCAACATTAAGAAGGCATTCTCTGACGAAAATAAAAAGTTTCACTTCTATCATTGGAAATGTATTTTTTGTTTCATATGTTAATTTGCTTTCTACTCTAAATAAAGAAATCCTCTTTTGTTTGGTTAATTATGGCTGTTGAAACGAATACTAAATTTTGTCTGTAAAAATTTTTTCTTGTCTATTCTTAGGATCACGGACGAGTCACGTTCTAAACATCTACACTTAATTCTCCATCTAAACGAGACCTAAGGCATAATTTATAGATCAAATGAAATTGTTTGTTTGATGCTTACATGAGCGTTTGCAGGAATTTATTGAGAATTTAGAAACGACCAGTAGAGTGTTAGTAAAACGGAAATTGCAACGCTGCAGCGTTTGAAAGACATATTCTAATGAAAATAAAAAGTTTCATGAATGTTTGTTTGATGTTTACATGAACGTTCAGTTCAAGTAAATATTGAATCTGCTGAACATAGACATTTTATAAAAAAAAAAATAAAATTTTTTACTGAAAAGTCTTATCATACTGCGCCTTTTATCCTATGTGGTTTTATTTGATGTGGTTTTTTAAAAGAGAAATTGAATTTCACTGTGTTTCTCTAGTGGCAAGATTATGCACTGCTTAAAAATTGAATACGTAGAATGTTTGCTAAACAAAGGAAAAACGCTTCTGCTATGGAATTGAGGAAAATGCTTTTTGGATGTCTTTAAGCGTAAATGCCTTACAAAACGTTTATTGAGACTCAATAATCCATTACATTGGAACAGCGTTTGTTGAACGAAAAAAAATGCTTATCTCATGATATTGAAAAAAGTGTTCGCTATATTTGAAAAATCTGACAGTGAATTCTCTGCAGCATTTATTGAGCATCCTTTGAAAAGCGTTGTTTTAGCATTACAGAACTTTCATGAAACGATATATATATATATACCGTTTCATGAAATCCTGGCGAAAATAAAGAGCTTTATAAAACGTTGACAACTATTCGATGACTATTTTTTAAGAGTTTATACATTTTCAATCTTTATAAAAATAGTTACAGAACACCATTGGATCTTAAATACTTTCAGAACGCTTATAAAATGCAGTATATATATATATATATATATATTATATATATATATATATATATATTATATATATATATATATATATTATATATATATATATATATATTATATATATATATATATATATATATATATATATTGTGAGTACAAATTAGTTCGGTCCGTTTTTTTGTGTTCAAAAATGCATTTATTTTAAAACAAAATGAATGAACAGATTAATTAAAGTATTGTCCATCGCTGGCTATTACTTTTTCCCCATCTCTCAGGCAATTTTCGAATTTCATCTCGAAAAAATGACTCGTCTTTGGAGGCGATCCAATTTTGGAGAAGTGAACCGGTGACTTGCTAAATCGTGCTGCATCCTTCGGAACAACCAGTAATCAGAAGGAGCAATGTCCGGAGAACACGGGTGCGGTAAAACATCATTTGAGCGTTTCCAAATATTTTTTTACGACTTTTGCGACATGAGACTGAGCGTTGTCATGAAGAAAAATAACTTTATCATGTCTTTGCTCGTATTCTGACCGTTTTTCTCGCAATGCACGGCTCAAACGAATCAATTGTAGCCGATACCGATCGCCCATAATGGAATCGCCAGGTTTCAGCAGCTCATAGTAAACAACATCCTTTTGGTCCCACCAGATACAGAGCATGATCTTCGAACTTTGAATGTTCGACTTTGGTGTTGATGTTAAGGTCGATGGACATTCACTGTTTCTGTTGAAAATTATGTTCTTGGAACCAATGAGGATTATCTTTCGATCAAAAGTGATGCTTATGACGATTAAATACACCATTATTTGAGAACTTACATTCGTCCATAGGATATTCTGTAATACATTTTCGATTAAGACTGAACTATGATTTACTCTAATAACAAACTAAGACTTGTTGAAGAACACAAGAATTGTTGAAGCATTCGAGCTACGCTATACTACAAGTTATGTTGATATTTTTTCTATGTACAAACTATATACATGTGTGAACTACATTCGGGAATATCACGAATTCCGAAATGGTTACGTTTGTTCTTCACGTCTGATTGTAAGGTCATCTCAAGATCATAGTATAGCAGATCATTGAACTCGTCTTGACACTAGTTACAATATTATGAAGTAAAACATGTGTAGTGCCATTTAAAAAATTAAGATGACCTTGACTTTTTTCCTAAAAAAAGAGTATTTTACAAATTTTTAATATTGCAATTTGTAGCCGATTGAAAATTGATTAACTTTTATTCAAAACTAATTTTGTCAGACCATCAGAAATGCCGTAAAAATCGTGATCACAGTTATGTGGGACACCCTATATATTGGGTCATCTAAAAAGTATCCGCGGTTTTTTGTCACTAGATGGTGTTGATAGTCAACACCATCTAGTGACAAAAAACCGCGGATACTTTTTAGATGACCCAATATATATATATATATATATATATATACACACACACACATACGTAGCCTGCTGGAAAAGTTTCTGCAATCTAATGTTTCCAGTGGCGCCAACGTTCTGCTACTAGCATATCCATAAAATCGGACGTTTTTAACCTATAATTCAGTTGACAGTTTGTATCCAAGCCAACTAGTTTTGTTTGCATAGTATTTTAAAAGAAGTTATTTTATGAGATAATGGAAATTTCGCGTGAAAATTTTCGGGTAATGATTTTTTACAATTACAAATGTAATCTAACTCCGAAACAATGCATCGATCGACTTCACTTGGCTCATGAAGCACCATCCAATAGGACTGTTTATAATTGGTTTGCCAAATTCCAGCATGGACGTACCTTTCTTTGTGACGAATTCCGTGAAGGTCGTCCATCCACATCTGTTGTTGCCACTAATGTTTAACTAACTAATGTTTAACTGCTGTGCGTGAAATGATTGAGCGAGACCGGCATATGACATATCGCGAGATTCAGGCATTCTTAGGCATTGACATGACAGCAATACATACGATTTTGCATGCTCACTTGAGTGTACGGAAACTTTGCAGTCGTTGGATCCCACACAATTTGAAACTCAAAAACAGATTTGTGTTAAATGGAGCAAAAAAATGTTCAAGAAATTTAACCGAGGTCGGTCAAATTTGGTCTATAACATTGTTACTGGGGACGAAATATGGATCTATTCGTATGAGCTCGAAAGTAAACAATAATCCACTGTTTGGCTATTTCAAAATGAACCGGACAAGAATGAAACCAACAAAAGTTGTTCGTTCACGCAGTGCTACCAAATGATTGCTTGTTTCTTCAATTATACCGGACATGTGGCAACCGTGTCTTTAGAGGATCGAAAGACTGTAAATACTGATTGGTATACAACAATTTGTTTGCCAGAAGTCATAAATGAATTGCGTAGAACAAACCGAAATCGTCGCATCATCCTTCATCATGACAATGCCAGCTGTCACATAGCACGTGAAACCGTTGATTTTTTATCCACTAAAAATGTGGAATTGATGACTTATCGTCCGTATTCACCTGATTTATCACCTAATGACTTCTTTTTGTTCCCAAACATTAAAAAGAAGATGCGATTTGAGTCGCCTGAAGCAGCTGTTGAAACATTTCGTACACTGATTTCTGAGGTTCTCACTGATTCACTGAGGTTACAGCCTCAGAGTGGAAAAAATGCTTCGAAAATTGGTTCGAGTGTATGCAAAAATGTTTCGATCTTAAAGGCGTATACTTCGAAAAACAATAAAGTCATTTACCGAATTTTACATGTTTTTTTTCTTGTTTGCAGAAACTTTTCCAGCAGGCTACTTTGAAGATATTTAATTAATCAAAGAATATTGTAATCACTAGAATCTATTAGGAAATTTTGCGTTCAATGTAACAACTAAATAGGAACATTTAGACTACCTGAATTCTTGTAATAAAAAGACGATTGCCTTTGGATATGATAACTTTAATCTTTTCGGATTAACATCAATAACTTGCTGATTAATAATAAAAACAATTGTTAAATAACGAGCGGTTTAACGTTACAATTAGACATGCCATAAGACAATACACGTAGACGAATCGTTGTGTGCGTAAATATTAGGTGTAGTAAAAAGAAATCCATTATTTTTCCAATAGATGGCTTTAGTAATCTGTATCACGCGTAGAGACGAGATACAGATTACTAAAGCCATCTATTGGAAAAATAATGGATTTCTTTTTACTACACCTAATATATATATATGTATATACTGCATTTTATAAGCGTTCTGAAAGTATTTAAAATCCAACGGTGTTCTGTAAGCATTTTTATAAAGTTTGAAAATGTATAAACTCTTAAAAAATCGTCATCGAATAGTTGTCAACGTTTTATAAAGCTCCTTATTTTCGCCAGGATTAATAAGAATGCGCATACACGCACACGCACACAAACCTTAAGGACGTTCTCCGACTGCAATTGTGCTCAACCTAAAGTTTACTCACATCCACGCAGTCGCCCTATACAGAAAATATTAGTTAAGTACTACTTCGCTCCACCCCTTATGCACAGAAGCGCAAAAATGATACCACTGCGTCACTCCGTATGGTGGCAACACTATGCGGCAACACTACATTCTCGCTCCACGTCTTTATACTTGTCATAGAACTTATAATAGAACTTATAAATGGAAGAGAAATACGGACATCGAGCTGTGAATATCTTTCTATTCTGCTCAATGACAGAAAGTTAAAAAGAGAATTCGCGATCGCGTCTCTCTTGACACATGCGCAGGAAGAAGAAAAATCATTGAGCAGGAGAGAAATATTTACAGAAATATACATCTTCTGACTCTCAGATGTTGCTCATACCTTCTACTCATTGCTTGGATAGGCTATTCCGACTCCATTTACTATAAGTTCTATGATTCTTGTGTGTTGAGTTAATGAAGTTATAAACACCGTAAACAATGTCGAATCCTTGGAATAAAAGCGATCGCTTTATTAAAAAGAAAGATACGAGAAATATTAGAGCTTTAGCTGTGAGATACTGCATGTAATTATAAATCATCTCATTTTGATATATTGGCAGAAGGACAGTGTCATTATTGTTTAATAGTTAACATGTTGATATTATTAATTAATTGTAAAAATTCCATATCACTCAATCAAATTTTTTGAGAGAGTATAGGCTTTCTGTTTTTCGCTCGCCGCATATTGAACATATATGACGTTGGTAAGTCAATGTCTCCCGCTTTCGCTACTGCCGCCGGTCGAATAAATAGCGGAGTTACTTACTTTGCTTAATGATTTCTTATATTACGTCCAAACCCTTGGAAATTTGGTCAAGGAGCCAATGAGGGAGAATGGAAAGGGTATGGAAGGACGGTTAGATTTAATCTCACAGGTATACGCGCGGAGGCGAACGCACTGTGAGTCGTACGTATCTTTTCAGTCCCGGAATATGGGTCCGAAGAGACGCTATGACATCTGTTCCGCTGGACAGTGCGAACGTTGGTCCTACTTTTGGATCAAGAAACTTAATCCTTTTGATCCGGGACTGGACCTTGTGCGATCTCAGGTATTAGAGGGAAAGAATGCGAGTGGTGATTTAACAAATAAATGGAAGCTGGCAATCTTCATTTACAATCTAAACTTACATTTATTTAAAGAAAATATTATTATTAGATTTATACAAAACATACATATATACATAATATATATATATATATATATATATATATATATGTATATATATATAAAACATATTAATTTAGTTATAATCGATTTGTTTATGGTAAAATGATTGAGTTAGCTAATGTAGTTGTGAGAGTGTGAATGTATGTGGAGAGGAAAGGGTATGGGTGGCGAGCAAAGTGTTGCAGGAGCACATCGGGATGAGGTGCTTGTAGAGAACGGTATGGGGTTTCCGGGGATGTATACTGTGACTAATCTGTCCCCTTCGTTGGAGGGGGACGAAAATAATCGGAATATCCGATCCCAATCGATCGGCTCGGGATTCGATTGAAACAGGAGGTGATTCAAAGGAGTGAGAATCTTTCTTCGTGAGAAGGAAGGGGAGGGAATCGTTCCTCGAGAGGAGAAGGGGAATAACCAAGGATTTCCTGAATAGCAGGATCGATAACAGGAGGAGAGGTGAGATCTAACGGTTGTGTTGATGAATAGGAGATCTCGACGAATTGTTCGCCAGTTGGTTGTGGCGGCGCGATTGTGAGTCGGCTCTGGGGAACGGTTCCGCCTACTCCTCTGGACATAGGGGATTCGTTTCCGCGTTTCCTGATGATACGCACTACGAATCGAAGGGTTAAAATTGACGTGTGTTTGTTGGAAACGCGTGAAAATGTATTTAAGTACAATGAGTTTTTCCATGCGGGAAAAATTTCATATTATTCTTTGTTATATTAAATTTTATGTCTCATCGTTTCAAAAAATTAAAAAAAACTTTTTTACAATGAATAAAAAGAACACTTTCGATTAAGTTTTAGATAGGGATCTTATGTTAAACGCTTTAACTTTGAAATGGAATATCTCGATTTTTAATCCTGCTCCGGGTATTGAGTTTTAAAGCACATATGTTCAGGACTCTAAAACAAGCTTTTTCTGTACGTTTCAGAAAAATCTAAAAAATGGATTTTTCGGAAAACGTTCTTAATATTGACACATACACACACACACACACACACACACACACACACACACGCACACACACGCCCGCATATATGTACACATACATATACACACATACACAATGACATTTCGAGTCAAACTCCATACATTCATATTAGAAAGAATTACATAATTTGAGCTAATGATAGTAGTATCTTAAATTCAAAACAACTCAGCGAAAAATTATCATTATATCGAATTCGATTAAAAGTGATTGAAAGATAAAATTCTATACTTTCATGTATGTATTGTCCCGTTAAGCTGTGATATCTGTTTCACACCATGCATCATCGCAAACATGGACTTTTGATTATCAATTTTGCATTTTCTCACTTTGTCATCCGCTATTTTGAAAATAATGGTTCAGTACAATTCTCATTCAAATATTCTTAAAGTAGACATTTCAAATTTCATTTTGTATTTTTTAAACATATTTTTATGTTCATTGTCTTCTACCAAGTTATAATCATTTAAAATTTTCTCAAACTTTTTACTGTATCGCTTTTTTTGGGAGTGAGTGTATATGAATAAGAAGCCACCTCTTATGGGAGAAGATGTCACAAGCAATTAAATAATGTAATACAATATAAATTTGCATATTTTAGTTCATAATCAATTTTTTAATACAAAAGTTTTATAACTTGTATGGACAAAACAATAATAATTCAACACCCAGCGCTTTATGTATATACGTATAAACGATACTGAATTTATGAAACTAACAAAATAAAAAGCTTAAAAAGAAAGATTTATATCAATCTGCAAATGACGTGTATACGAACGCTGAGCGAAGACTCGGAATGGTAAATAAATCAATAATTGTGTTTAGCAGTAGATATACTGCATCTTGCAAGAAATGGCGTTGCAATATGTTAGATAAGGACACATGTACGCATTTAAGTGATATAAAATAATGTAAGAAATGGAATTAAAGATGTCACTATTATCGACTTTTTTTATTTAAAATTTAAAAAATCTGTATTATCGACATCAATCAAGTTTGGTCACTCCAGCATTCCCTTCAATAACATTTCATTAACTTAAAATATTTCTAATTATATAAAGCATCCAAAATTTTAATTTGTAAAATCGTTTTAATGACGGTTTCAAGCAAAAACAATCGTGTTTTGTATTTACTGTCATTTTATCCTTAAGTGTAAGAGAAATATTCAATTGCAATTTTTATGCATATATAAGAATATTACAAATTATAATCTATATTAGCCACATGATTACCAAGAAACACCGATCAAAACCATATATCATTTATTCGATTTTACAGTAAGCATCTCGAAGCACCTTAGTTATTAAAGTATCAAATATGTATTATAAAGAGCATTTCATGATTTACCTTTCTATACTTTGTTAAATATTTTTCATTGTCAATTGGCATGAACTTTTTGATAATTGCACTATTACATACTTCTACTATATACTTTTACACAATCAAAATGGTTAATATATGTTCTATAATAAAAATATAATTAAAGTGCATCTTCCCTCTTGTGCCATCTTCCCCCGATTTATCTTACTAATAAATCTTGGAATTTATATTGGTTAATTTTTGAGTCGAGAAAAATTGCGCGTCATTTAAGGGGGGAAACCACAGTACAGCACGAAAAAGTAAGTATATTTTCGGGAATTTTTTTTGGCTCAATGAAATGATCAATCAAAAATTTGTAAAATAAGCATTATAATATTATGAATGAAGTACAAATAAGAATTTTTTCATTTTTGGTACAAAATGGCGGCTGTGCCGCACTTGTCCGATGGCGCCTATTTTTGAAGGAGGGACCATGGGCGGACATCTAGAGTCCTTAATTTTTGACCTGGAACAAAAAATGACAGTTTTTTAGGTTCTATATATCAATAGCTATGGAAGTACATAGGATTTTTTCGATATATTAATTTTTCGCAAAATGATGCACGTTTTAAGGAAAACTTGCAAATTTAACAAAAAAAAAACGCCATAAAATTGTTGATAAAAAAAACCATGTAATATAAAAAAAAACCCTACGCACTTCCATAGAGAAAGGTATTCTGAATATACTGTCAAAATTTGAAACCGATCGGTAAAGATTTATTCGAGTTATGTGTCCGCCCAGTTTAAAAAAAGTGGTTTCGAGAAAAAAGCGTTTGAAGTTTTAAGTACTGTAAAATCATATAATATTTTTATACCTCTAATCTGCGATGCCTGCGCCATACAATTGGCCTTCTTCATCTATCTCCTGCTCTTGTTTGGCCTTTCGAATTGTTTTCAGATCGATGTGGACCTGTTTTGCGCCCTCACTCAAAGATCGTTCCGCTTTCTGTATGCGTTTCTCATCCATGTCCATGCATAGTTCGTGACTTTTTGAGCCAATTTTCATGCCCATGACCTGGATTATATGTAAAATTGATATTAATCCGTCATTAAAAACACACGAAACGATGTTCGTAGCAATGTCGATGATTATTTTGCCGAAATTCATAGTTTTCGGAGCCATCGCCCACACTGTCGAGTTGAAGCTCTCATTGCTGTTTTGAGTGAAACCCCCGCAGCGAGTAAGAAGATCATCCGTAGTGAATTGTTCGTAAACTGGCTTAATTGCTTCATAAACTATATCAGACATTAGTGATTTGTGCGTATAGGTAGCCAAAGTGTTAGAAGATTTCGCCCTTTGCCACGAGCACCATGAATTTTCTCCAGTCGGGCAATCGTCGTGTTGGGGATGGTTATCCGTAGATATTTTGTGAAGTAATGTGGCCCATATAGCTGTCTTCATTTTTTCGACTGATTCGCAATTTCTACGAATAGCTAACCCGAAATATATTGACAGTTCGTCGATCAGTTTGCCTGTCAATTTCCCTTTTCCTCCCAAGCCTTTTGTGCGTTTCTTCAAATTACGTGATACTTATAGGCATTCTTAAGTACTATAGACTTTTCGGAGGGAAGTTCCTTCTCCATCGACTGCCATTATACCTGCTCCCGTACTCATAAATTACAGCGCGCGCCGGAATCACAAAAGGCGCTCGGAGCATATCTGAGAGGCGTTGCCGCAGAATGAAAAATTTGGATATTCCGAAATTTTTGCGGCACTCCATCTTTTGGTATCTTATTCTTAAGACCCTAAAGCACCTTATAAGCGAAAAAAAATTTTTTCGATTTTTTCAAACTTTTACTGTGGTTTCCCCCCTTAAAGGGGTCTCCTACATTAGAGGGCCAAAAAAGTAGATTTTTTTTCATAAATCGATAATACAGGGTGGGCCATCTATTGGTACGTTTTTAAAAATGCGATCAAATGAGCATACATTGATATTTTTTATTAATTTTTTTTTTGTTGTGAAGCTAAAAGTATCCGCGTCAAGAATGAAAAACGATTTCGTTCATGTGGCTCCCTCTACTGGCCTTACAGTATGCCATTCGGTCACCCCAATTATTAATGACATTTTGGACTACCTCGGCGCCAATTTCACTCAAAACAGTCGTAATATAATGTCATCCACTAACATCCCTTTCTCACGAACTTTCCTCACCAATTTGCGTATAGCTCCTTCGGTGGGTGCTCTATCACGACCCATATTTCTTTTCAAAATTCGTACAGTTTCGGCGACACAGCACTGACTTTGAAAATAAGTTTTTAAAATTTCAAAACGCTCTTCAAGAGAAAACATGTTGTTTCGTGCCGCGGACGGTATGACTAATAAACTGTCAAAATTTCGGGTCTGTAGCTCGTTCGGTGTTGCCATACGACGAAATTCAAAAACGTACCAATAGATGGCCCACCCTGTACAACTCTTTGAGAATATGTCCTTAAAATTTTAGAGCAAAATTCGAAGTTCTTCGGTATAAATTCACTGCTATACTGGTGCACAGCGCTTATGTCTTAAAGCCATTCAATTTTCATTGTGAAAAATTTTTTTTATTTCTTATAGTTACGATAATAATTGCTTTGAAAGAAAAAAAACAATTTTGTTCGAGGGGGTGCTTCACCTAAACCTCGAAATAAGTACAAACAAAAAAATGGGTCTAATATTTTTTCATGTTCTACATGTTCCAAACTCATTAAAATCGGTGAGGACCGGTCCCTTTGTTAGTAGCATGAGAGAGGCCCGAGCACGTAAAATGACTCAAGTTGTTCAAAATGAATTCTATGAGAAAGCTGAATGGATATTGTATATCCTTAAAATAACAGATTAGTCTCCGAGTACTGTAAGTACACTTAAAAACTAAATTGAAAACTTTAAACGCGTTTTTCTCGAAATATGTTTTTACATTTTTTTTCAATTTTATGTACACGTTTAAAAAAAAAATATTTGACCAATTGACTCTTTAGTTAGCTCGTTAGTTAGCTAAGAGTCAACTATTTTTGATGAACCTAAAAATTAAATAAAAACCAACATTAACAATTTTTTTTGCGAAACGTCTGCTACCTAGTGAAAATCATAATTTTTTTTCAAAATCGCACAAAATCTTATCATAATTTATATACATGGTTAAAATTTTTTAGGTTTATTTAGAATAAAAATTACAATAATTAAAAATATTTTTTAATTTTTTGTTTCCGACAAAAATTACAGTTGCTAATATGTACACAAATCATAATGTAATGGCGAGGCGTCAAATGTTTGTATTTTTATTTAATAAAATGAGGAGTTTCTACCAGATCATTTCAATAAACAAGCTCTGAAAGATGTAAACAGTAAGTAGAATTCTACTTACGGCGGGTTCTAACTCACTATGTGTTAGTGCGTATACGTATACGATGTGCGTGTGCGCACGCGCGCGCGCGTGTGGATGTGTGTGTGAGTCAGAGAAAGGAAAGTGCTTCAAACAAACGTTGGGAAGGGGGAATCGCGGCATCGGGGTCCATGGTAGAGGGGGAAAGATCTGTTACTTCTCTCTCTCACCTATTGCGTTCTTTCTTTAACCTATTGTCCTCTCTCTCTCTCTCTCTTACTCATTGCCGAACGCAGTTCTCTCTGTTCCACACGTTGCAGTCCTATACTTATTATTTGCGCTCTCTCTTCCTCCCGTTGCGCTCTCTCCCACGTTGGCTTTTCTTCTTGCACGTTTAATTATAATAAATAGATATGGGATTTATGATTTTTAATGATAGACTTAGAAACTTTATTAATTATGTGTGTGATAATATTTTTATGAATTTTTAATATCCTAGTAACACAAATTACGATAATATTTTTTTTTTATCAATATAATACAAATGGTCAAGCGAGCTTTCTTATTGACTAATTCAATACTACTACGAAGATACGAAAAAGAAGTGGCGAAGATACTAGGGACAAAATAATTTTAGAAGAAAAGAATATATTTTTTAACATACATTTATTTATCATGTAATGCAATATGTACAATATAATCTAAACCATAGACTATTATTAGTTCACATCCTATAATAGAATTTTTATCATAAATTTTGTACAAAGTGTTTGCAGAATCGATTTTATTATTAATATTTTGTCTTAAAAATGACAAAAATATTCGAATTTCTTACTAACACCGTGCGTATTAACTCAGTTCATAGAATACATGTTCAACACATTATTCAAGCTCAAACAAGAAAAGCACAGTTTTTGGTTTCATATTCAAACATGTGCCATTCAATATTAATTTCACGTTATTCGTATCATATATTTTAACATGTTCCATATTTAGATCTTGAATCGGTGATGATGATGAGACTGTTGACTGCATTAATCGTTCGATATCTGCACGCTCCTTGATCAACGTCTTTGACGTAGTATGAGGTATAAACATGCGATTGTCTGAATTATCATCAATCGCAATTTGCACACAAAATATAGATTCCACAATGATCCTAATGTCCAAGAACACATGTCCTTGTATACTGTCGAAGTCAATGCATATTTTCTCATAAAGATATGAGGCATGATGCTTCGAAAACGTACTGGACGATGTCTGAGAAAATGCACTGTGAAAAAAAAAGAAAACATGTAAATATATCTCACAAAAATGCATAATGTATAATACATATAAGTAAACATTTTATAATATTAAATAAACTTACTGTCTCTGGCACGCATCATGTTGAATTGGAACGTAATACTTATGGCTTGAGATATTTTATTTTCTCGGAAAATATAATTAGCAATTATATTAGCACTTATAATTAGCAATAACTATCTGAACTCTTTTGGAGCTCTCTGAACAACTGATGCGGTAACGTTGCCCGGAACACTTCTTTTATATAGTATTCCCTTCAACATTTTTTTTTACATACCCTAAAATGGAGGGGATTTTTTTTTATACATTATACTTTGAAGAAAAATTGCGACGTAGATATCAAATTGACACATATCATAAGAATGCACTCTAATAATATCGAATCTTTTTTATCTTGGATTGGCGTCAACGACATTAAAGTCTGTTTGCTCTTATTCTCTTTTCAAAAATGAATCTCAGGAAAAGAAGTAAGACATATTTAAAAAGGAATCTTATTTTTTACTTTAATAAGAAACTTTATTTTTTAAACTTTATATATTTCTTTCTGGCATAGAGATTACCAGTTGAATATTTTAAACACATCCTGTAACGCACAATTCTTAACATATTTTCCACATCGTACTAGTAATAGTAGTATTACTAATATTCAGATTACGTAAAGAATATATCTTCGTAATCAGCATCCAAGATCTCAATAGTCAAGTCATTGCTATTGAATATATCAGCCAGCCATTCGCGTTTTTTAAATCTTTTAACGTATACAAGAGTTTTATTGTCTTCCATACCAATTACAGCCATTGTAATCAGGCGTTTCACCATGCTGTACAGAATCATCCTGTCTTCATATTGCAATCCAAGCATTGGGGACAAGCACTCAGCCATAAAGCGCAATCCTTTTCGGATTTTGTCAAGAAATTTCATGGCATGGAACATGTAATAAGAAAATAGCTCCGTTTCTCAACACCATCTCACTTCCTTCATGATATATTTCCTTTCGATGATAAATCCTTGTACAAGCAATCAAATTAGACATGCATTAAGAAAGCGTGTTTTCCTTATATCATTGTGTTTAATATAATATTTTAAAGAGATTTTAAATCAATTCCAGAGGTGACATACATATCTCTTTGTTATTGAATATTGTCATGTTTACTGAATGTAAGTAGACAAGTAGCTGTAAGAGAGTGTTCTAACTCTGGTCCTCTGAGGAGGGGCGCGGGGGTAAAGAGCAAGGAATTTGTAGCGCGGGGAGGGAGAAGACGCAGAATAGGTCCCGGCAGCTTTACTGTTTATGTTATAGAATTCCGATCGATTGAAGAAAACATGATGACATTTCACTATTTTTTTCATCACCCGCCGCCGCCGTTGTTACCGCTGCCATCCACCGCCACCGCCGTCCACCGCCCGCTGTCCGTCGCTACCCTATCACCTTCTCTAAAAATGCGTAGAACGCAACACAAGAACTCACATGTTAGAGAAAGATAGAGCGCGATCATGTCGAAGCGCGAAACGAGATATCGAAGAAAGGAAGGAAGAATGAATCAATAGAATAAAAGTCTCTTTTTTTATGACGCAGTTTGTTCAATACGGTTTTTTATTAGTGCATCGAGAGAATGAAAAGTAAAAGAAAGTACATATGTAGTAATGCGAACGAAAATTTTTTATTCACATTATACTTATTACACAGATTTTTTTCTCATTTTTTATTACATTTTTTTTTTCGCAATCGACAGCGTTCGAATGCGATCGGTGGCTCGAACATCGCTAATAGCGCTTTCTGCAAAAAGAGAACGAAAAAAATTTTTTTTACCACTATTCACTTTTTCAGCAGAGAATTGATACTAGTCACTCTAAATGCGATACTTTATGGCTTATATTTTGATGACACCTTACTGTCTGACACATTGATGATGTTGATGATAAGGAACACATTCGCGATTTTGATGCTTTTTCACCAGGACATTCCCAATATCTTGTTTTTTTCGATAATGGACTTGGCGGACCTGGTGACAAGAAATGACTTTGCGCTCGATTGATTTTCGACATATTCTTCACTCGATCCATGTCTTATCGCTTGTAATCGAAGTTTACGATTGAAAGCAAAAAAAGGCTGTATACACTGTTCATATATACTGTCAGATCGGTGACATGTCGCGAGGCTTAAGAGAATCGCCGATGTTTCGACTTGTCCTAAACATAATTCTTCTACAGTAAAATGAAAGTGGTGCTCTAGTGAAATGAAATCATACTGCGTTCCCTTAAATTTCTTCGAAGAAGTATCGATAACGATTTTTTCTGGGAAGAGATGGATGGCATGTTGCGACGCATAAGAGAAGCGTTGGTGCTGTTTATATAACATTCCAATGAGGTATGAAAAATATAAACTAGAACCGCTCGCTATGTTACCTTATCTATACTTTTAAAGAAAGTGTGGTCCAACAGGCAAAAGGACAAAGAAGTCCAAATGAAATATATAATGTGTTATAAGCGCTCAGTTCCACAGTTGGTGTCCTGGAAGACGAACGAATCGGTCACAATAAGAATAATAGAAAAAGTATGGCTAACCATCGTGCGAACGTTGAGAACATAGTCAACGTAGTCGAGTTTTAGAAACATGGATCTGGAATAGTTCGCGAATATTAAAGACGAAGTGTTCGAAGTATTCGAAGAAATGGAAATAGATTTTGAAGAAATAATAAACCAAAATTCCGACGAAGAAGTGTTATCCGATAATACCGGTTATGCTAGTAATTTGAGCGAGCACGATACGGATCACGCAGAGAAATTTATGCCGTCTCCAGAAATTCGTGCACTGTGTGTGTGTGTGTGTGTGTGTGTGTGTGTGTGTGTGTGTGAACGTAGTATTAAACACCGTATAAACACTGCATGATCCAGTGCTACTATACAACGTGATGCAACTGTATGTGCAGTATGCATGATTCGTTTGATTGACACTGATGTTGTGGGAATATATCTTGTAAGGAAACACGATATCGATTATATTGATGCGCTAAGCGGTCGGTTTTGCACGAATTGCAGAGTATCAATGTAACCTATATTTTTGTGCAACAAGTGCTCACACAATGCACACATTGAAAAACTATTGTAAACAGTACTGTGAAAAAAAAATGGACGCAAAAAGTATGCCTAAAAACTATGATCCGCGGAGAAGAGACAAAGATGTGCGAATATCGCCGATGCAGTTTCTACGTGATCGAGAAATGAGTACACGTGGTGCGAAACAGGGAGTCATCATCATTGACGATAACGATGAAAAGGAATATTGATTCGGATGATTAGGATATGAAAGGATGTACATTGATTTCGAAGAGAAATTTTGGTACAAAGCTTTCGGTTTAATAAAGGAACAGTGTCCATTCAATGTAAAATGAAAAGAAGGTTCAATATAGCTGCAGACGTATTAAGATTCCCATGGGTGGTGAGAAGTGCATCGAAGATGCATGATGATAATGAACAAGTTAATGATACTATATTACGCAAGGAGAATCCTGCTAAAAAAGTGTTTCATGACCTGTGCGATAAGTATATGCGTAATCAATTATCCTTATGAAGAGTAAACGAACATAATACCAAGGTGATAAAGCACTATGACATTCTAGATGTAAAGCGGTGTTGCAACGTATGAACGAAGTGCTCCATGTAAGAGTGTGACGTGATCTAAAGATGGTAAAAAAAAAAGACATGGAAAATCATGAGCTAGTGGAATGCGAACTATTGGAGCAGTACGATCAGGTCACTACTCTGGTGGAGTGTTTCGCGTGGCTGCAACGATGCGACGAGTGCATCGAGCGGTTCGAAGAACTTTGTCGTGAACAAACGTCCGCGCCTCACCGTTGGACAATCCGTTGTGGTGAGGATCGCGCGACTCGCGGATGCAAAGACACAATTAGAGCGATATTTCGTGCACGTTGGTGGCGGGTACATGAGTCGCGATGAAAGATCTCTCGTCTAGCGAGAGATTGACACCGCGTTTGAGAGTCATATATTGACAAGTGCGGTGATAAAATCTAATCACATCGAGCGGTTTTTGGAAGACGCGAAAAAAATAGTGCTCGAGCGTGTGCGAGACGCTATAGAAAGATACGGTAGTGTAAAAGTGAACACCGCGTTCAACGGCGAGTTTGCGACGAACAACAAACGTGACATTAAGAGTATAAACACTAAGAACTTTGAGATATGAGTATACCGATACATCGATTTGCGCGAATGGTACGAGCAGCATGTCATCGAGCGTTAACGTCGAAGAGTTCCAAGAACGCGACAGCAGGTGGGCATTGTCACGTACATTGAATTTGACTATCAATGTAAATAAACTAAATCCCATGCGCGGGATGTCATATCAAAGTGCCGTGGGAAATAGCGATGAAATGAGCGGTGAGTGTCGACGGACAATACATGCTTCGCGTGGTCGGTGGTTGCTGCTCTGTATCCAGCTGAAAGAAATGCAGATCAGGAATCGTCGTATTCGTATTACACGACAGTGTTAAATTTCGCGGGTATCGAATTTCCAATAATTTTAAAAGACATTTCCAGATTTGAATGTTTAAACGCGATGTCGATCAATGTGTATGGCACTGAGAATAAACAAGTCTTTCTTCTGCGGCTCACCAGACAAGAAGGAGAAACATGTCAACGTGCTGTACATGCAAGATCCACGCGACGACAGTGTTGGGCATTTTGCGTAGATAAAAAATCTATCCCGTCTCGTGAGATCACAATTCATCAGAATGGAGCACAAGAAATTTTTCTGCGATCTGTAAGTACACATGAAAAAAATATTATAATTTTTCGTCTTATTAATAAAATAATGGTAATAATTACAATTTTTTTGTTTTTTTCAGATGCTTGCACTACTTCAGTATGAATGAAAAATTGCAGTCACACGCAATGGACTATGGGAAAATGAACAACTGCGCTATCCGACTGCCGAGCATGAACGAGTGGCTCGAATTTGGTAACCACTGCAATAAGAAGCGTGTCTCATTCATCGTCTACGCTGACTTGGAGTGCGTTCTAAGACGGAACCCGACAAGGAAAATGCATCGGCATACACATATCAACAGCACAAGGTATTTAGTATAGGATATTACGATGTTCGTATGACACGTTATCGTCATATTGGTTCGGTCACGATGAAAACTGCATAGCGTGGTTCGCGCGACAACTCCAAGACTTGGCACATCATGTAAAAAATATTATATCCGTCAGCATGCCCATGCAAACGTTGTCGAAACAGCAATAGGAGGCGTACCATTGCGCGACGCGGTGTCACATTTGTAAAAAACTGTTCCGCGTCGGACGACACGCTGGTTGGCAATCATTACCATCAACCGGTAGATACCATGGTCCAACGCATGCAAATTACAATCTTAATTATAAAAATTTATTATATATTTCGATCGTTTTTCACAATTTATCAGACTACGACGCGCACTTTATAATGAAAGAAATTGCTATCGCATACGAAGGACATATAGATATGTTACCGATAACCAAAGAAAAATATATTTCGTTAATCGAATATGTTAAAGATATCGCCGAGAGAGCAGATTCGCGAAAATGCATAATTACGGCTCTTCGATTCATTTAAATTTCTCAATCCAAGCCTCTATAAATTGGCGTCCTTTCTAAGCAGAGGCATATTAAAAATCATACGTTCCAAATTTTCAACACTATCGGATGAAGAATTTGAATTAGTAATTCATAAAAGTGTCTTTCCGTACGAGTACGTTGACTGCGTTGAAAAATTGGATGAATGATGCTTACTAAATTATTTTATAGCTCGCTGACAAGCGATACCGCATCCGAGAGCGATTACACTTATGTCGCGATTACGCTTACGTCTGGAAGCGAGTTTCCATTCAAACGCGAGTACAGTGATCTGTATTAGAAAACCGATATCTTATTATTGGCCGACATTTTTGAAAATTTCCGCAATAGTTGTGTCGCAAGTTATTGTGTCTCGATCTCGCGCATTACTACACCTTGCCTGATTTTACGTGGGACGAGATATTAAATCATATGCGCATAAGGTTTGAGTTATTCACCGAGATCGATATGCTCATCTAATGCGGTATACGCAGCGGCCTCAGTCAATGTTCCGGTAGATACGCGCAGGCTAATAATAAATACATGTGTTCGTACGACTCATCGAAACGTCGTCATACTACGACGTTAACAATTTATACGGGCGATGTGTCAACCATTACCATACGTCGAATTTTGATGGGTCGAAGACCGACGTTGCGAACTTTAACGTGAGCGCGATCGCTCCGGATTCACCCATCGGTTACATTCTCGAAGTCGATCTCGAATATCCGCAGCATCTACATGATCAACACACTGATCTACCTTTCTGTTCGACGCGCGATTGCCGCCTGGTAAGCGCGAGGATAAACTTCTAGCGACGCTGTACGATAAGCAGCATTATCTCATCCAGTACCGAAACTTGCAGCAATGTACTCGCGAAGCTAGACAAATTGTAGCACCCGATGGATCTTTGTTACGCGAAGACCGTGAGTACATTGCTGCAAGTTTCGATAATACGTAACGCTGCTTATCATACGTCGGACAGAAAGGTAAATCAATATGTTGATCATATATTATATCGCCCGTTAACGAAATGTAAAATGATTTGCGCGATGATAAGCGCGTGTCTTGCAATTTTTCGACGCAGTCAACGTACTCGTACAAAAAGATACCTTTACGAGTCAATAATTCAAATTCTTCATCCGATAGTGTTGAAAATTTGGAACGTACGATTTTTAATTTATCTCTGCTTAGAAACGACAATTTATCGAGACTTGTACTGAAAAATTTAAATGAACCGATGAACCATAATTGCATTTTCGCGAGTCTGCTCTCTCGGTAATATCTTTAACATGTTTAGTGTGAATGGAATGTATTTTTCCTTCGTTATAAGAAGGAGATCTACGTGTCTATCATATGTTGTCGCGATATTTTAAATTATAAAGTTCGCGTCGTAGCTCGAAAAATTGTGAAAAACGATCGTAATATATAATGAATTTTTATAATTAAGATTGCAACTTGCATGTGCTAAACCGCGGTGAGATGATAATGATCGCGGACCCGCATGTCGTCCGACGCGAACGGTTTCTCGCAAATGTGACACTGCGTCGCGCTACGGTACGCCTCCCATTACTGTTTCAACAATGTTTCCATGAGCATATTGGCGGATACAATATTTTTTACATGATGTGCTAAATCTTGGGGCTGTCGCGCGAATCGCTATGCAATCTTCATCGCGACGCAACCAATATGACGATAACGTGTCATCGTACGAATATCGTAATATCCTATATTAAATACCTCGTGCTGTTGATATGTGTATGCCGACGCATTTTCCCTATCAAGTTCCGTCTTCCGTAGAACGCACTTCAAATCAGTGTAAATAAATGGGATGCGCTCTTTATTGCACTGGTTCCCAAATTCGAGCCACTTGTCGTTCCCGCTCGGCAGTCGGATAGCGCA
Organism: Acromyrmex echinatior; assembly: GCF_024713525.1. Taxonomy (NCBI): domain Eukaryota; kingdom Metazoa; phylum Arthropoda; class Insecta; order Hymenoptera; family Formicidae; genus Acromyrmex; species Acromyrmex echinatior. The sequence continues at coordinate 1,536,755 of NC_141852.1, forward strand.
GTCGCTCATAAACGAGTCGTTCATTTTCCCACAATCCATTGCGTGCAACTGCAATTTTTCGTACTGAAATAGTGCAAGCATCTGAAAAAAAAACAAAAAAAATTATAATTATTACCATTACTTTATTAGTAAGACAGAAAATTATAATCATTTTTTATGTGTACTTACGGATCGCAGAAAAATTTCTTGTGCTCCATTTTGGTGAGTTGTAATCTCACGAGACAGGATATATTTTTTATCCACGCAAAATGCCCAACACTGTCGTCGCGTGGATCTTGCATATACAGCACATTGATGTTTTTCCTCTTCTTGTCATTGATGAGGAAAGACCTGTTCATTCTCGATTCCGTACACGTTGATCGACACGTTCAAATGTTCAAATCTGAAAACGTCCTTTAAAGTCATTGGAAATTTGATACCCGCGAGATTCAATATTGTCATATAATGCGGATACGACAGTTCCCGATCCATATACTTTTCAGCCGGGTACAAAACGGAGATCAGTGACCATGTAAAACATGTATTGTCTGTCGTAGGCACATTGATCATCGCTCGTTTCGTCGCTATTTCTTGCGGCATTTGATATGACATCCCGCGCGTATCTCGCGGAATTTAATTTGTTTATCTTCATAGTCAAATTCTATATACGTAACAATGCCCATCCGCTGTCGCGTTCCTGGAACTCTTCAAGTGATATCAACGTGGGCTCGATGACATATCACTCGTACCACTCGCGCAAATAGGTGTATCGGTATATCTCAATGTTCTTAGTGTTTATATTCTTAATGTCACGTTTATTGTTTGTCGCAAACTCGCCGTTGAACGCGGTGTTCACTTTTACACTACCGTGTCTTTCTACAGCGTCTCGCACATCCTAGAGCATTATTTCTCTTGCGTCTTCTAAAAAAATCGCCGCGACTTAATGTAATCTACTTGACCATGGTGCCCGTCAATAAACGGCTTTCAAACGCGGCGTCGAGAGATCTTTCGTCGCCATTCGCGTATCTGCCACCAACGTGCACAAAACGTCGTTCTAATTGTGTCTTTGTACCCACGAGTCGCGCGATCCTCACAACCACGGATTGTCTGTGTCCAACGGCGGAGGTACGGACGCTTGGCACGACAAAGTTCTTCGAGGCATTCGATACACTCGTTGCATCGTTGCAGCCACGCGAAACACTCCATCAGAGCGACCTGGCCGCATTGCTCCACCAATTCGCGTTCCATTCGCTCATGATTTTCCATGTCTTTTTTTTATACAGTCTTCAGATCACGTCACACTCTTCCACGGAGCATTTGAATGTGATTCGTTCACACACATTGCAGCACCGCGACATATCTACAATGTCATAACATTCTAACACTTTTTGATTATATTTGTTTGCGAAAGTGTACTGTTCACACTCAAAGCATTGATCGTCTGTCGAAAGTTTTAGCGCAAGATTCTTATCGTGATTACGAAACTCCATCCATATATTGTCAATAATCAGTAGTTCAACGAACTTTACTATTTTTTATCCGCGGGAATTTTATTGCACTCGTACCAACCTTTCTTATCTGCAATTTTTTTCGCCCAATAATAATCGTCCTTTATTACATTGATATTTCTATTCTACCAATGTCTCTCTTCATATTCATCGTCCTTGTAACATTTGTCTCATAACTGTTGGTACACTTTTTGTCGCGCAAGTAAAAACCAGTCAAAAACGGGTTTTCTGATAACTATTCCATTACGTATACATAATTCTCGATCGCGTAGGAATTGCACTGGCGATGTATACCTATGTCTCTTTTTTGCGGATTACCGAAAACATACAGCATCATTTAAATTATCTTCTATAATCTTCATTGTCTCTACTGTCTTCTATCGTCATTTGTGCATTTATCTCTTTAAAATCTACTTCCATGTGCGGGAATGCACCGCGCGGAAAGATTCGAGTGAGAGAATGGCACAAGGTTGATATGATACACGACAGTAGAGAGAATTTCATTTCTTTGTAATTTAACAAAAGAATTTTCTTTAATATGCTCAGTTACAAAGTCAAAAAAATATAATTAATTAAATATTAGATTAACAGAATATTCAATGCGGTCACCTTTTCCAAATTGTATTTGGAATCGCGGTGATGGAAAATCTCGGCGATTTTCTCGGCTCTTCTCGAAAAGATCCGTTTTATAGCGGTTTTCACTAAGCGGTTAGCACGGCAGTTTTACGAAGCGATATAGTAGCGAGACTATGACTCTAAGAACTCTAAGAAGTCTAAGAACTTTAAGAAGTAAGGACTCTAAGCAGAGGACGGCGAGATCGAAGTATTTATTGCTTTCGGCCTGGGCTTTCTTCTTGGGAAAAATCCAATAAAATTTTGCCACAATCGTAATTATTACGTGGCATTAGTTGTACAAAATTGATTGGCGCTTTGGATTCCTTTCTAACGACGTTCAACGTAACAGTCATGCGCGACAGAAAATCCGTACGTGGGATTGGTGACAGCGCGTGACGTATTCGTCGGAGCGCGGCGCTCGCGTGCGACAATTGAATTGTTCTAGAACTTTCAATTGTCCGTTGCCGGAGCTTGTTTGCGTGTACCGAATTGTTTTAAAAAGAACAAAGAATGCCAAATCGAGGATTTTAACGAGGATTAAGATCATGCTCGAGATGAAATCACGAGCTCACTTTATGCGTGCGTTCAATGACAATTACTGTCGGTCGACTGAAAAGAATTCTTGCTTTTCCCGAATTAACGATCTCAAACATCCATTTCTTCGAACACTTCGAACACTTCGTCTTTAATATTCGCGAATTGTTTCGGATCCATGTTTCTAATATACTCGATTACATTGGTTATGTTCTCAACGTTCGCACGATGTTTAGCCATACTTTTTCCATTATTCTTATTGCGACCGATTTATTCGTCTTCCAGGACATCAATTGTGGAACGCTTATAACCCATTATATATTTCATTTGTGACTTCTTTGCTCCTTTGCCTATTGGGCCACACTTTCTTTAAAAGTAGATAAGCATCGCGAGCGGTTTTAGTTTATATTTTTCACATCTCATGATATGTTTATATAAACAGCACCAACGCTTCTCTACCGTGTCGCGATATGCCATCGATCTCTTCCTAGAAAAAATTGTTATCGACGCTTCTTCGAAGAAATTTAAAGGCTATGGAAACACAGTGTGATTTCATGCTTTTCACTGAAATATCACTTTCATTTTACTATAGAAAAGTTGTGTTTAGTTTAGCAGCCGAAAAATCGGTTGCGCTTCTTTTAACGCGTCGCGACATGTTACCAATCTGACAGTGTATATTTTTTTCGTTTAATCGTAAACTTCGATTACGAGCGATAAGACATGGATCGAATAAAAGAATATATATGTCGAAAATCGATCGAGCGCAAGGATACCGTCCATTGTCCGCTAAGTCCACCACCATAGAGAGAAAAAACGAGATATTGGGAATGTCCTAGTGAAAAAGCATCAAAATCGCGAACGTGTTCCTCATCATCAACGTCATCAATGCTATAAGGTTTCATCAAAATATAAGCCATAAAGTATCGCATTTAGAGTGACTAGTATCAATTCTCTGCTGAAAAAGCGAATAATGGTAAAAAAAATTTTTTTCGTTCTCTTTTTGCAGAAAGCGCTACTAGCGATGTTCGAGCCATCGATCGCATTCGAACGCTGTCGATTGCGAAAAAAAAAAATGTAATAAAAAATGAGAAAAAATTTGTGTAATAAGTATAATGTGAATAAAAAATTTTCGTTCGCATCACTACATATGTACTTTCTTTTACTCTCCATCTTTTACCTCGACGCGCTAGTAAAAAACCGTATTGAAAAACTGCATCATAAAAAAAGAGATTTTTACTCTATTGATTAATTTCTTCCTTCTTTTCTTCGATATCATGTTCATGTTACGCACTCCGACATCGTCGCGCGCTCTATCTTTCTCTAATATGCGAGCTCTTGTTATCTACGCATTTTTGGGGAGGGCGACGATGGCGGTGGGTGGCAGCGATGGCGACAGCGGCGGTAATGGGTGACGAAAAAAATAAGGAACATGAAATGTCATCATGTTTATGTAATCAATCGACCAGGGTTTTATGTTTATGTAAACAGCAATGTTGCCGGGACCTTTCCCGCGCCTTCCCCCTCCTACCACACGCCTACGAGTACCCTCACGCCTTCTCACACACTCCACCCTCTAATCCTAAGGGTTAAAACCGCTCTATAGCTACTTAGACAAAAAATGACGGCTTACTTATGATATTGTTACATTAAAGATTCTTTAAATTAATGCTTTATAAATACGTAATCTTTATAAATACGTAAGCTGTAATGTAATTTTTTATTATTGAATGCAAAAGCGGTTATATCCCGTACACAGTAACTTGTAGCAACATTGCTGCAACATTTCAATGTTGCATATTGCAATACAATGTTGCAGAAACATTGCGAAGAATTCTTTTTGCAATATTACTTCAGCAATGTTGCAGCATTATTCAAAATATTTTCAACAAGAGATACAAATTGATACATTCTGTCCTTATTAAAAAAATCAGTAAGAAACGAAGACAAGAATGACTCTTGTCATTGATTTGTGCCTCTGCTAGAAAGTCCACTTTAAATGTTAAGACTTATATATTGATTTGTGTATAACCCAATAAAATAAGATCCTGGACATAATGGAAGAATAGGAATTAATGATCATGTTTACACGGTACACTTAATTGGGTTTCATAACATCTGTTATCATGAAACTGACAAATCTCACAACCATATTACTTTGAAAAATGAAATGACTGGTTAGTTTCTAATTACGAATATTATTAAACCCGATTAATGTCCATTTCTAACAATATAGATTAATTTTAAACTCAGTTCAATTTATTTTCGTCTTTTTCTAGTTCTAAAAATTAGAAAAAGACGAAGAGTAAGTTAAACCAAGATTAAAGTTAATCTACATTAGGAAACAGATATAAGGTGCGAACGTAGTCATTGTCTATAATTTATAGGAATTGCGCCTATAATTTATAGACATAAAACAATTAGAAGTAAGGATTAAATATAATGTATAATGGACACAATAATAAAATATAGAACGTATAATATAAAAAATTAGAAGTAGGAGTTAAATGTAACATACAATGAATACAAATAAAATATGAGTTCATAATTAATTATGTCTTTATAAACTTGTTTCGATGTACACTGCCAATACTGAAAATCTACAGTATACGTAATGTGAACTATAAATTTTCAGTACTGGTAGTGTATATCGGAACACGCCTATAAAATACATAATAAAGACATAATTAATTATAAAGTCATTTTATTTATATTCATTGTATATTACATTTAACTCCTACTTCAATTTTTTTATATTTAATTTATATAGTATAAAATCTTATAATAAATATTGCAATAACGTTGTAATATTACAACAATGTTGCTGCATTATTACAATATTTCTGCAATAATATTGCAATTATTCCTCCACTGTGCGCAAAACCTAATATTGCATATATATTATGTTGTAATATTGCTGCAACATTACGTCTCAATATTTTTAAAACGGAAATTTTTACGTTGCTGCAATGTTGCTGAAATATTGCCGCAATATTTCGCAATATTTTTGCAATATTGCAATCTTGTAATGAAATATTTTTGCAATGTTGCTGCAATATTTCTGTGCTGTATGGAATCATGACATCTTTCAACGCGATCTGAGTTTCTTTCACTTAATCCTTAATTAACTTAATGAAAAATTTGTTACGTCTATATTTTAACATTAACAAATTTCATATTAAATATATTACAGATATAATGCATCTTCAAATCATAATTAAAAAAATGTAATTCTAAATGTTTCCATGCAAATGTTCGCTAAGAAAATCTAAATTATCTTGAAGAATTCGTTACTTGTGTACCCTTAATGTTAAAAACATTATGAATTCTTTTTAAAGATAAAAGAGATCAATGCTGGTCATCCTAAACTGTTAAAAAATAGATACATTATTTCTTCGAAAGTTCTTGCACGCTTTCTTAATGCTTAATTTGATCGTTTGTACAAGAATTTATCATTGGAAGAAAATTTATCGTGAAGGAAGTGACGGTGTTGAGAAACAGAGCTATTCTTTCATTACATTTTTACATGTTTACCATGAAATTTCTTGACAAAATCCGAAAAGGACTGCGCTTTACGGCAAAGTGCATGGATTGTAATATGAAGACAGGATGATTCCGTACAGCATGATGAAACGCCTGATTACAATGGCTATAATTGGTGCGTAAGACAATAAGACTCTTGTATACATTAAAGGATTTAAAAAACGCGAATACCTGGCTGATATATTCAATAGCAACGACTTGACCATTGAGATCCTGGATGCTGATTACGAAGATATAGATTCTTTTCGTAATCTGGATATTAATAATACTATTATTACTAGTACGAAGAAAATATGTTAAGAATTATGCGTTACAGAATGTGTTTAAAATATTTAATTGGTAATCGCTATGCTAGAAAGAAATGTATAAAGTTTAAAAAATAAAGTTCCTTATTAAAGTAAAAAATAAGATTCCTTTTTAAATATGTTTTTACTTTTTTTTCCGAGATTTAGTTTTGAAAAGAGAATAGGAGCAGACAGACTTTATTATCGTTGGCGCCAATCCAAGATAAAAAAAGATTCGATTTTGTTAGAGTGCATTCTTATGATATGTGTCAATTTGATATTCTTCGACCATGCCGCAACTGTTCTTCAAAGTATATTGTACATAAAAAAAAAATCTCCTTCATTTTAGGGTATGTAAAAAAAAATGTTGAATACTATATTTAAAAGAAGTGGAAACGTTACCGCATTAGCCATTCAGACAGCTCCAAAAGAGTTCTTAAAAGTTTCAGACAGCTATTGCTAATTATAAGTCGTCTGAGAAAATAAAATATCTCACATATCTCATGAAGTATTACGTTCCAATTCAACAGGATGATGCGTGCAAAAGACAGTAAGTTTATTTAATTTTATAAAATATTTGCTTATACGTATTATATGTTATGCATTTTTGTGAGATCTATTTACATGTTTTCTTTTTTTTTTCACAGCGCATTTTCTCAGATATCGCCTTCGAAATCTCGTTACATGCCTCGTATCTTTATGAGAAAATATGCATTGACTTCGACAGTGTACAAGTTCTTGGACATTGGGATCATTGTGGAATCTATATTTTGTGTGCAAATTACGATTGATGATAATTCAGACAATCGCATGTTTATACCTCATACTACGTCAAAGACGTTGATCAAGGAGCGTGCAGATATCGAACGATTAATGCAGTCAACAGTCTCATCATCATCACCGATTCAAGATCTAAATATGGAACATGTTAAAATATATGATACGAATAACGTGAAATTAATATTGAATGGCACATGTTTGAATATGAAACCAAAAACTGTGCTTTTCTTGTTTGAGCTTGAATAATGTGTTGAACATGTATTCTATGAACTGAGTTAATACGCACGGTGTTAGTAAGAAATTCGAATATTTTTGTCATTTTTAAGACAAAATATTAATAATAAAATCGATTCTGCAAACACTTTGTACAAAATTTATGATGAAAATATCACAATATTATGATAAAAATTCTATTATAGGATGTGAACTAATAGTCTATGGTTTAGATTATATTGTACATACTGCATTACATGATAAATAAATGTATGTTAAAAAATTTATTCTTTTCTTCTAAAATTATTTTATCCCCAGTATCTTCGCCACTTCTTCTTTATATCTTCGTAGTAGTATTGAATTAGTCAATAAGAAAGTGAGCGAGACCATTTGTATTACATTGACAAAAAAAAATATTATCATATTTAGTGTTACTGGATTATATTATTAAAAATTCATAAAAATATTATCATAATTAGTTTCTAAGAAATATCATAAAAATAGTAAATATTATATCTATTTAATTAAATCAAGTGCAAGAAGAAAAACAATGTGGGAGAGAGCATAACGGGAAAAAGAAAAAGCGGAAATAATAAGTATACTACTGCAACGGGTGGGACAAAGAGAACTGCGTCTGTCAATAATTCGGAGAGAGAGGACAATAGATTAAAGAAAGAATGCAACGGGTAAGAGAGAGAAGGAACTTTCCCCCCTATCATGAACCCGGTGACGCGCTTCTCACTTCCCAACATGTGTGAGGACTTCTCCTGACACTCGCACGCACGCGCGCACGGACGCACATGGTATACGCACTGACACATAGTGAGTTAGAACCCGCCTTGCCATTCTACTACAGAAAACTTTATTCTTTTACTATAATTTCACTGAATGTTTTGACTGTACTAAGTCCTCATTAGCCGTGAGATTTAGATCTCGCTTCCTCAATTCTTTTTTTGATATGGCACAATTAAATGTCATGTTAAAAAGAATGGTTGGACAACGATTACATATCAGAAAGGATACAACTATCTTCCTTCGTTTTTCCGATTCCTGTCTTCCTTTGACACATGGCCTTTTCAAAATTCACAAAGACAATCATCCTCTCAATTATTGTCTCGTCCATTAACACAGCATTGTACCTTGGCTATACTCTTGCATAAAATAATTATCAAAAATATTCCACAGAATTCTAGAGGAATGCCTAACAGTTTCGATCTTTTCAAGTAACTTTCTAGAAAGAAAATCAATGAGTCTGACATTTTGAATCCGTTGGATGTTACATCTTAATTTACTAATGTCCCTCAAGATCTCGTAATCGACAGTATTAATAAACATTGGCGATATATAGAAAATGATATTTCAATTCCTAGGACTGAATTTATGAAGGCCATCGAATTCATATTGTCTTCCACTTATCTTAAATTTAATAATGTTATATACAAACAGACGTATGAGACTCTGATAGGATCTCCACTCTCGTCTATTGTGGCTGACTTAGTCATGCGGGATCTTGAGGAGAAGGCTCTTAATACGCTGAGTCCAATGTCAGCCTTTATTTCCGATATGTGGACATAATGGCTGTTTCATCATTTATTTATAAGACTTTTAATAAGATATACATAAACGATTACAATTCACTATAGAATATGAAGAGAATCACAGAATAAGTTTTCTTGATCTTTTATTTTGATAGTGGAGGATGATATAATAAATGTGGATTGGTCTCAAAAAATGACTTACTTGAAGAGGTGCTTATCTTATTTATCTATCCACCCACAATGTTGTAAGATGGGTAACAGTCTGGTTGATCGATCAATTTTACTTTCACAACCAAAATTCTATCAGAAAAATTTGAAAATGGTTGTGGAAAGTACTTCTAAATAACGGATACCCGTCAGAAATGATATTTAAACAGACCAACTCGAGGGTCAAGAAACTTCTCTCACCAAGTGTTGCACACAGAAATTTGCAAAGCAATGATCATGAAAATACTAATATGAAAAAATTTTTTGTGCTTCCATTTATCCATTGTGTTACACAATCCGCCACACGTATGATTAATAAAGCAGCCTATGATGTAGATGCATTAACAAGTTAAACAAATTTATTAAAGACAAATTTACATAAAGACAAGAAAGAATTTTTTGACAACAATAATGTTGTGTATAAGATTTTATGTAAAGGTTGCGACGTTTCTTATATAAGACAGACTAGGAGAAAACTCAACACAAGAATAAATGAACATATTAATAATAAGAAAGTAGATTCATCCAGATATTCTGTTATAACAGAGTATTCGTTATATTATAACCATAACTTTAATTGTGGAAGAATATTAAAATATTAGACTCAGAATCGAATTACAATAACAGACTTATTTCGGAAACATTACATATAAAAGAGCAGGTATAATTAATGGTATAAATGTAAAGAAAGATATAGAATCTCTCGATAACGTATACGTTTGTTTGTTGAGTGGCTTTGTTAACAACAAAAATATTAGCGACTAGTTGGTCTCTCTCTGTTTGTTGGATATTGTCATCCATAAGCAGCAGCATTTGCGATTAATGTCCGGTGAAGATCGTTCACATCATTATTAAAGGAATTCAATATTACATGTTGCAAAAATTAAGTTAAAAAAAAGAAAGATTATTATGGAGAATAGCACCTTATATTTCGACTGCTGTATCATTAATAACTAATTTAATATATATATATTATATATAAGGCATATTTAAATTGTTAGAAAATCTCATGTCTGAATCGTCACGTGTAATGAGATATAAGAAATAACCTTCTAAATTGTATTACGTATCAGAATTGTGACATATTTTTCAAAGAAATGTGTAACACAATGAATAAATGGAAGCACAAAAAATTTTTTCATATTAGTATTTTCATGATCATTGCTTTGCAAATTTCTGTGTGCAACACTTGGTGAGAGAAGTTTCTTGACCCTCGAGTTGGTCTGTTTAAATATCATTTCTGACGGGTATCCGTTATTTAGAAGTACTTTCCACAACCATTTTCAAATTTTTCTGATAGAATTTTGATTGTGAAAGTAAAATTGATCGATCAACCAGACTGTTACCCATCTTACAACATTGTGGGTGGATAGATAAATAAGATAAGCACCTCTCCAAGTAAGTCATTTTTTGAGACCAATCCACATTTATTATATCATCCTCCACTATCAAAATAAAAGGTCAAGAAAACTTATTCTGTGATTCTCTTCATATTCTATAGTGAATTGTAATCGTTTATGTATATCTTATTAAAAGTCTTATAAATAAATGATGAAACAGCCATTATGTCCACATATCGGAAATAAAGGCTGACATTGGACTCAGCGTATTAAGAGCCTTCTCCTCAAGATCCCGCATGACTAAGTCAGCCACAATAGACGAGAGTGGAGATCCTATCAGAGTCCCATACGTCTGTTTGTATATAACATTATTAAATTTAAGATAAGTGGAAGACAATATGAATTCGATGGCCTTCATAAATTCAGTCCTAGGAATTGAAATATCATTTTCTATATATCGCCAATGTTTATTAATACTGTCGATTACGAGATCTTGAGGGACATTAGTAAATTAAGATGTAACATCCAACGGATTCAAAATGTCAGACTCATTGATTTTCTTTCTAGAAAGTTACTTGAAAAGATCGAAACTGTTAGGCATTCCTCTAGAATTCTGTGGAATATTTTTGATAATTATTTTATGCAAGAATATAGCCAAGGTACAATGCTGTGTTAATGGACGAGACAATAATTCTGAGAGGATGATTGTCTTTGTGAATTTTGTAAAGCCCATATGCCAAAGGAAGGCAGAGATCAGAAGAACGAAGGGATAGTTATTCTATTGTAATTATCATATTTTTATTATTTATATTTTTTTTCACATTTTATAAAAATGTGTATGTATTCTACAATAGTTATATTAAAACGTGCAAAAAGTTTTTAAACGATAAATATTAGTCTTTTGAGAAAAGATTATGAATATCCACTATAATATTTTTTGGTCTTCTAATGTAGGAGACCCCCTTTAAGTGTGGTCTGGAAATAACTTAAGAAGAAATAATTATATAATTTTTTGATTAGACTGCATATCATAACCTACTATATATATATGTATAGAATATATCAATATTATACTGTTTAGATTTTGAATGATCATTCGTCTTCTCGGATAAATGCAGTTTTAAGTGACTTCTAATTATGACTATTAAATCGTCTATGTTTCAACATAAAACTCTATTCTGAGTATCTCGCTTGATATGTTCTTGAAATGAGATTTGAGAATCAATTATAAATAGGGGCCTAAATACGGACCGCAATAATAATGCAATATTGCAATAACAAAAGAGACGCATGGAAAGATCATATCACTCACAGAAAAATATTCCGCACGCCGCCATCTGGCACGATTAAAGTTCATCCGACAAGCGTGTGACCCAAAGAATATAATATAGTTGCATCAAGACAAATGAAAGAAAAACTATTAAAACAATAGTGGCACTTGTTATAAGAAAGAAGATAAAAATTGAATCATGGGGAATCGAAAACTGAGCAGAGCAGTGAGCAGAGATGTTAACAGTACGAAGTGTCACATACGATCTGACTTTCCACGCGAAATAAGGTTCATCCCATGTCCCCCTCTGCCTATGGGCATCCAATTTTTTACATGAAATTTTATATGAAAGATACCCCAATCTTCCTCCCTCCAAATTTATTTCTAGTATAACGCATTTTTCAGACAGCGCACGATTAAACAAATAATTCAAGTAAAAGATCTAATGAGTAAATTAAAACGTTAAAGAGAAGCCCGTCGTGAAAAGTATCAATAGTATTATCATTTAGATCAATAATAAAATCATTTGAACTAATGATAAAATTTTACGGACATTATCATTATCGAATGATTTTACTACTTGTAGCGTTCAATAAGAAAATCATTCGGTAGTGGTAAAATATTTTATCATTGGATGTAGTCCAATAGGAATATCATTCGACTAATGATATATTAGTTACTATTGGATACGCATCAATAGGAATATCATTCAATCAGTAGTATAATATTTTGCCATTGGATTATTGTCAATAGAAATATCATTCACATTGAAAGCTACTCTTTATACAATCTAGTGGTGCTTTCAATAGAATTTTATCAATGGTAATATTTTACTACTGAAGATTTTATCACTGACCGGTGATAAAATTTTCAATAGTAAAATATTACCTCAACCAAGCGTGCGATATCCCACGATACTCACACAAAATACCGCTACCATACTGTTACTGTACTGCTACGAGGTGGCAGTGTATAGCGTAACTAGCAGTACAATAGCAGTACGATAGCAGTACAAAAAGTGTACATGATATTAGTACAACGTATGTTAGTACAACGTATGTTAGTACAACGTAATCAACACTGTACTACGTACTGTACAAGGTGCACATCCGTACCGTATCAATACAGCATACTACTATCAACAGAAAAGAGAGACTATAGAAACCTCTAGTCAAAGACAATAACTGATATACATGATAACTGGCACTACAAAAAGTATAGCGTATGATTTCCTAACCTGAAAATAGTCGTTATAACATTAAAATTAAATATTAAATAGTAGCTGACTGGATGTTCAGTTAAACTAGACAAATTTTTATCAACCATATATTGAACAAATGTATTATAGTTATCCATAATTATAGGTGTTTGTGGATCATTGGAGTGTAGCGGTTTACATATGATTTCAAAAGTCAAGGTTAGTGGATGGCAATATGCAACTTGGGTGACCGCTTCGAAACACTATAAAATTAGTTCCCGAATTTAGGGAAAACTTTTTTTTTATCATAATTTTATGATGTGTATTCTAGAATAAGATATTAATCAATAATAATACTCATTTTAGCAATAAAACTATAAAATTAATATCATTGAAAACATTACTAGCCAGTGATAAAATATTACCATTAGCAAAAACTCATTCAGCTTGCTATAAAATACTTTTTGAAAACGCCATCATTTTCAATGAGTTTTTCAATGATACTTTTAATAATAAAATCATCTGTTTTTTCGCGACGGGAGCTTTTGGAGCTAACAAGTTGTAACTGTGTAATTATATATACTTTATTAATTACGAGGGCAAGTCAATAAGTTCTTAGAAAATCTGTCAGAGAGCACTCGCAGTGTCATGTTACATTACTTCTTGACAAGTAGCATCTTTCAGCTGATTACTGTCAAATTTTGAGCGAAATTCATTGCATGGTTTCATTTCTGTAGATGATTAAAGCGAACAACTTTTGTATTTTTTGCAAAATGGAAGAAAAACGAATTTTGTGCAGTGATCAAACATCTACGTATAAAAGATTTAACGCCGAAAGAAATTAAAGCCGAATTGGATAATGTTCATAGCACATTTGCATCAGCATTTGCGACTGTATACAATTGGGTGAATGAATTTAAACGTGGTCGTACATCCACATATGGTGCACCTCGTTCGGGACGTTCAATTGAGGCTGCTACGCCAGAAATCATCGATAAAATCCACAATATTGTTTTGACTGATCGACGAGTGAAAGTGCGCGAGCTTGCTGAGGCCACAGGCATATCACATGGCACAGTGATTTCAATTTTGCACGAACAATTGGGTATGAAAAAACCATCGGCAAGATGGGTGCCGCGTTTGCTCACTGTGGACCATAAGCGTGTGACGATTTCAAAACAATGTTTGGAGACGTTTTAACGTAATCCAGAAGAATTTCTGCGTCGATTCATTACTGTGGACGAATCATGGATTCATTATTTCACACCCGAGATGAAGGAATAGTCAAAACAATGGACTTCATCGAGTGAACCAGCTCCGAAGAAGGCGAAGACTGTGAAGTCGGCCGGAAAGGTGATAGCCACAGTTTTTTGGGATGCACGCGGTATAATTCATATCGATTACTTTCCGTCGAAGCAAACGATCAATGGCGATTATTACGTAGCCTTATTGGACCGTTTCAACAACATTTTAAAGAAATAACATCCCCATTTGGCGAAAAAGAAAGTGCTCATCAAGACAATGTATGGGTTTACACGTGTCCGACACCGATGGTGCCAAATTCAACGAATTCCGCTACGAATTGCTTCCCCATTCAGCATATTCGCCAGATTTAGCTCTCTGCGACTATTTCCTGTTTTCAAACCTGAAGAAATGGTTCGGAGGAAAGAGATTCATCACCAGAAAGCAGCTCATCGCCGAAACAGAGGCTTATTTTGAAGAGTTGGACAAATCATTATTCGGGCGACTTGAAAAAGTTGAAGAATCGTTGGATCAAGTGTAATTGAATCGAGCTGAAAGGAAACTATGTTGAGAAATAAAAATGAATCGATCAAAAAAATGTGTTTTACTATATTTTTCTAAAAACTTATTGACTTGCCTTCGTATTATAAAAGGTAAATATACATTTCGATCCTAATTTAGATCCTCTTCAGTATGAATTTAATATTCACAGAAAATAATAATTATAAACATTGTCACGAATGTAGGAGTAACAATCGGCAAGAGTATCAATGTAAGATTCTTTTTTATCTCTTGGCATGATTTCGTTATTTACTAACATATCTATAAGGAAGGAATTGCGAACAGATGGTTTTTTGGATTGAAAGAAACACTGATATCACTAAAAGTGAATTTTTTAAAGCCTAAAAATTAGTATTAAACTCCACATATTTTATTTATAATGACTAGGGTCTGGATTATTCACCGACCGACGTACCAACTAAAATCAACTGTAGCGTGTTTCTCATTATTCTCTCTACTGCCACTCGCCCGAGCGACGGCATTACAGCAGTGGGAGATGTAGTGGGCAGAGCTAGTACGGATGCAATCTTAGCACTTTAGTCCGGGCTCTAATAATGACAAATTTTATAAATAAACTTTTGGAGTTCCTATGAGGTCCTTTTTGTCGCCAATTATGGATATAATGATGCAGAATTGAGATTCATGTTCTTTAAAAAAACTTTCTATTTCATTGATTTTCTACTTCAGATACGTGAATGATATCATTTTGGTATATGAAGCGTCCTATATTGACGAACTTTTAATTATATTTAATTCATATCATCCTAGACTTTTCATTGTAAAAATTGGAGGCAATCTTTTAAATTTTTTAGATGTTGTTTTAATTAAAAGAAACAACACCACATTATACATGATTGGTATCACAAATTCATTTTCAGGACGATATTTAAATTATTTTTCTTGGCATTCTCTTTCTCTTTGTCAAAAATTGGGCATTATAATTAATTTAGTGGATGGATAGACTAAGAGGCCACTGTAATGATTTTTCTATCTATAGCGACAAGTAAGAGAAGTGGGTAACCTTTTATTTCATGTAAAACATGAAAACAATAGAGTAAAAATGCTCGTATATTTTCTTAAAAATTAACATAATGTCATGGCTTATTTCGAATTATAATTAAATTAACTTAAAATTAATATAATTAACAAACGTTTCGACTTACAAAGCCTTCTTCAGTGCTACAACGCAGAGATACAATTGTAAATTAACGAATAAAGAATAACAATGAAAATTAGAAAACAAAAATTAGTAATAAATGAAGCATCATAATATAAAAAAATATATAAAAGAATAAAAAAAACAAAAAAAATATAAAAAATTTCGAATAAGTATCCCGCCAGATGAAAATAAGATACGAACATTTGGATACTTCAGTCAATAGTAGATTAATTATATTCGTCGATAAAATAGATTTGCTAAATTCCTCAGTTGAGATCGAGAATCCAGTTTGTCACAGACTTATATCAAACGATTTGAGAATTCTTTAATTACGAGTATTTTATGGTATTCTGTAGGACAAAGATTTATCAACATAATATATTATTAGTGTAAAAAAAGAAATATACAGAATCAAATAATAACTTACGGTAATTTATATAAAATACTGTAATCTAAACTCTCAATCAAAGATCCAGTTAAGTATAATAAAGATAATGACTGTTGCTTGTTTGAAAATTAACTAATGTGAAGTGTAAGTCAAACAAAAGTAAGTCAATAAAACGGAATGTAAAAACAAGTCTGTTCAAAACTGTGACCATTTATGTTCTCGTATATCGTCAAGTATATTAAAATAAGAGTTATCCAATAACTCAGTATCTTTCATTAAATTTAAACTGTTTTTTTTTTGTTCTTTGATGTGTATCATTTCAGTGTAATATTTCTTTTACGATAATTCTTTTCAAAATCAAGAATACTAACTTTTTCCCAATCAAAGTCATGATTAGTTTCTATGATATGTTTCGAGATTACTGAGTACTTGTACTAGTCTAATTTTATATTATTGCGATGTTCTTTAATTTTTGTCTGCAATTGTCTATCGTTTGGCCAACATATGATGCATCGCAGTTATTACAATTTACTTTATATATGACATTATTATTTTGATCATATTGATTTTTGTCTTTATGAACTTTAATAAATTTATTAAGCTTGTTTAGGCACCTAGTCAATCATGTTTTTGGATTTATTAATAGACTTACAAGTAAACCTGCGGAGGTGTTACTCACCAATTTTAATGAAACTTTGCATATTTGTAGAACTTTGAAAAATGTTTGAGACGTAATTTTTTTTATTTACAATGGTCTTTGAAGAATGAAAACTATCCCTTAAAGAAGTAAGGCATAGATTTAACATATTAGGTGAAATAAGTTGGAAATTTTAAAAAGTAAAATGTGTTAGATGATTTTTGGGATCGCTGAAACTAAATCTTATGTCAAAAGTATGAAATTCAAAATGGCTGACCCAATATGGCATCCAGATACATTAAAATTTTTATTATTTTTTATCAAAATGAGTAAATTTAAAAAATTCTTGTTATCACAGAATTAAAATTTCCAATTTTTGGGTTGATGATTTTAAATATGATGTTAAAGATATAAAATTCAAAATGACGGTCTCAATATGGCAACTATATACATTAAAATTTATAATTTTTGCAAAAAATGTACAAGATTTTTGATACAAGATTCTCACCTTTCGGAGTGCTTTTTTATAGTGAATCCCCTTGCCTCTCACTTTTCGCACGTTATTCTTGAAAAATTTTGCAAATTTTGTGATAATCTGTAAAGAAATGATTCATGCATAAAGATTTTGTGCACCATGCACATCTAATTACCGCTGAAGTACTACACAAATTACAGATTGCCGCACATTTCTTAAAACAGTAATCAATAAGATTATCAAATTCAGGAGGTTTTTTCGATACGTAATCACTTTTATACCGAGCGTATTTAATAATAAATATTTTTAAATCGAGGAGAAGAAAATTGGATATGAATTAGTGATTGGAACTTAATTTATTATTACGGTGATGCAAATTTATGTTGTTGTATAAAACAACTGTGTCCGAAAAATATCTGATAAGGCGCGTCATCATTCCTATTATACCTGCAGGAATGTTTTTCAATTTGGATTGATTTTTCTGATTTTGAATATGATTCAAATATAAAAATAATAAGGTTCAATAAATTAAGATAAATAAAAAGAACAAAGGGCTACGAGCCTAAACAATCAATATAAAATAACAATTTGTATTAAATAGTTAAAAAATGAAATAAAACATGTCATGAAATCAAAAAACGTAAAATTTAATTTGACAGTCAGCAAGTGAACAAAAACAAATGTTTCGATCCCTTTTGGATCATTTTCAATGTGACGACAAGATAATAATAGAAATGTTACTTAAATAAAATATATAAAAATTAAATAAAAAATTCGCTTTCGAATGCAGCATCAACTATAAAACTCACTCCAAATTGAAAGAAAGCCAAACAAACGATTGTAGTTGACAAAGAGTTCCCCCGAACTGTGTGTGTGAACAAGGACGAACATGTTTCTGTTAGCAAGTATAAATTGTAATAATAAATTAACGACAGGAATAAATAAAAATAATAAGAAAAGTACAAATCGAGTCGCAAATAATAAAAAGAAAAGTACAAACCAGTCGCAAGTAATAAATTAGAATTAAAAGAAAGAGGCAAAAATTATTTTTGATATTATAAGACATGTACAAAGAGTTATTAATGTCGATAGAGAAAGTATAAAATGCCGTCATTCATTATATATATATATATATATATATATATATATATATATATATATTGAGTTTAGTATGTTCTCCTTCCTTTTTAATTTTCCATTTCAATCTTCCTGTCTTTATATGTTGTACTTTACTTTATCTCTTAGCTTCCTAGAGAGATGATCAATTTTGATTCCCATCGCATTGTCTAATTGATAACACATCATTTTGACACACATAATGAGGTATTTATTCTAAATTTATTTATACTAAGTTCAAAATATATATATAATGAATGATGGCATTTTACACTTTAGAGCCAAGATATAGCATAATATAATTTTTCTAGAAGCAACATTTATAAATTATTTTAAATAAATACGATCAAGTTTCATAATTAATCGATTGAGTGCCAATCTGGCTGCTATTGAAATCGATGATATTGAAACGCAATGTCTCTTTTCCTTCATAAAAGAGCCTCGATTATTTATCCTTTTTTTTGGGAGGGGACATGGCAATCGAACATGGTTTTTGTAATATATTTCAAGGTTAGTAGAAGTGTAAATGTAAGTGAAACTCGATAGAATTGCATTTTCATAAATTTTGAGGGTGAAGCGTTTTGAAGCATACTTTGAAAATGAACGCATAATGCTCTAATCTGAAAAGAGAGAGTTACAGATGAAAATAAATTCAGTCGAGAAATACGCCAGATTATAGTACGTTGAAATCTATGAGAGCGAACTTGTCTTACTGTTAATAAATCGTTGTAAATATAGATCGAGATTTCAATCAAGTAGAGCGCGATCTGTTGAAGCGATTCCATCAAATTGCTACCTTGAAGGAGTGTTTCGCGTGGATAGAAGAGCAATGAATTTATTAAACAGTTTGAAGAATGCAATCATGTCAAGCGTCCACGGCTCTCCACTGGATACAGACAATCTCTAATCGCTACAATTGCACAACTCGAGGGTACAAAGACTCAATTAGAAAGACAATTTCTGCATTTTGGTGATGATTACGCGAGCACTACCAATAACAGTGACAATAATGTGAAAAGATCTTTTGTTTGGCGAGAGATCGATGCAGCGTTTGAAAATCAAATTTTAATCGATGCGGTAATTAACGCGGACTATATCGAGCCGCGACGATTTTTAGAAGACATCAGCAGTGGTAGTCGCTTGAGTGAGTGCAAGACACAATAGAAAGACACAAATGTAAAAGTAAACACGATATTTAATGATGAATTTGCAATGGGTGATAAACGTATCAATAAAAGTATTAATACTAAAAACTATGAATTCTTTCAAATATCAAACTTGCGTGAGTGGTACGAGCGGCACGTCATCGACTTTATTTACATTTCTCGAGAAATTTCAAGAAACATGACAGTGGGTGAACGTCGGGTGAGTTGTCGCGGATCCTGAATCTTACAATAAGTGTAATCCAATGCGCAATGGGATGTCGCTTTGAAGTGCCGCGAGAGATAATGACAAAAAGAGCGGTGATTAACGTGCGATCGATGAACAATGCATGCTTCGCGTGATCGGTGGTCGCTCTGTACCCAGCCGAAAGAAATGCGGATCGTGAATCTTCCTACCTACACTATACGATGGTGTTGAATTTGCAAAATATAGAATTTCCTATAACATTAAAAGACGTAACGAAATTCGAACGTCTCAACGTCGTGTCCATTAATGTATACGATATCGAGGGACAGAAGACGCTAAAACTTCTCCTGATACGACTCGCTGATGACAGAAAGGAGAAACATGTGAATTTACTACATTTGATCCGTGAGACAACAATGTGAATCATTTCGTATGGATCAAGAATCTGTCCCGACTCATGAGCTCGCGATTGAGGAAGCATCAATGGTCAAAAGTATATTCGATAAGTATATGATTAATAAAAGCTAATTCTTCTTTAAAAAAAATTAACATTATTTTATTTTTATTTGTAGCTGTTTACATTATTTTCATTCCAACGAGAGATTCCAGTCACACATTGTAGATTGCCGACGGATAAATCGACGACTGCGCTATCCGACTACCGAGCGACGACGACAAGTGGTTAAGTTTTAACAATTATAATAGGAAGAACCGAGTTCCATTTGTCGTTTACGCTGATTTAGAATGCATCTTCGAGAAAATTGATAATTATCAGGAAGCATTTACGCGCACATATCAACATCATCATCAAGTATTTAACATAGGATACTACATACGCTGTTCATACAATGATTCGCTATTAAAATATTAATTTCGTCGCGATCCGGATTGCGTTTCATGGTTTCGTCGAAAAACTGAGAAGTTTAGCACATCGCGTAAAAAAAATTTTAGTAGCTAATGTCAATAGGAATAATAGGCGGGTTCTAACTCAGGTCCTCTGAGGGGAGCGTGGGGCGCGGGGGATACTCGGTGGCGCGGGGAATACTGGTAGGCGCGGGGAAGGGGCGCGGAAAGTCCCGGCGTTATCAGTGTTTACTGATATGATGATATGTATCGCTGTGGTCCCAATAATACGTGACACCACAACATAGCGATACATATCATCATATCAGTAAACACTGATAGCGCCGAGACTTTCCGCGCCCCTTCCCCGCGCCTACCAGTACTCCCCGCGCCTCCGAGTACCCCCCGCGCCCCCCTCAGAGGATAACGCATCTTGCGATGCTCCATGCTGTGTATATATATATATATATATATATATACATAATGTTAAAAAAAACGTTTCTTTTGCATATAGAATGTTAAAACTTACATGTTACTGCAGTTCTTCTTCGTTTCGTACAATGCATTGCTGTCTTCAGCGTAGTACATTTTTCAACCGTTCGTACAAGCGAGTATCGCAAGACTAATTGCACCCGCGTAAATTGCGATATATATATATAACTTTTAGAATCGAAGAGGGGATAACTCCCCCCTCTTTTTTTCTAAGAATTGCGAACCTGTTGCAACACGTTTGAGAATATAATGAACCAAGAGTCGTCCGACGAAGAAATACTGTCCGACGATAGTGGATGTACTAGTGATATGAGCGAGTATGAAATGGATCGCATAGAAAAATTCGTGTCGTCACGTCAGGGTGCATGAGACCGGGTCTTTCGGTAGGCTAGACGGCTGGTCGTGCACCAATTGCAGACTATCTTTGTACATTATATTCTCATGCAGCATGTGTCCACTTTGCACACATTAAAAAAAAACATGGAAAACTACGAGCGAGTAGAACGCGAACTGTTGGAACAGTGCAGTCAAGTCGCTACTCTGGTGGAGTGTTTCTCATGGCTGCAACGATGCGACGAATGCATCGAGCAGCTCGAAGAACTTTGTCGTGCCAAGGAAGGAAATGGTAGAATATTGTTGCACATTGGAGGGAAAAAAATATCACTCACGTCTTAACACGTCTTGCGCGGGGAGAAAGCAGAACAAAGACTGACGTTGAGAATCGATCTTCGCCATTGAGAAGCGAGCCTGCCTAGGATCTATGGGGGTGGGAGGCAGTTGTATATAAAACACTTTAGATCATAAGTGCCGTCACGAAAAGTTATCGCTATAGCGCGTCGAGATATAGGATGAATGGATGGATAGATGGATGGGAAGTAAAGAAAGTACATATATAATGATATGAACAAAAAAATTTTTTATTCACATATTATTACATCATTTCTTTTTTTTACGTATTAAAAACTAAAGCCAATAGCTCGCAATCGACGAGCTGATGTTTGTTAAAAATATCACTATCGCGTATAGCGTTTTTGGACGCGATGTTGGAGAATCGCGTATACTTGACATCAACTGTATCGACGAGTCGGGTTAATCGTTCGAACGTTACATCGATACATTCGTCAAACTCAAACATACGTCGTAGCGTCGTTTCGGTCATCATCATGCGTACGGACGAAGAATTGAGACGTACGAGCGTAGCATCGTTCAGCATGCAAACGCTGACGGTTAACGGTCCAACACTTATAAAATTGTCTTTATATTCATTTCGCAGCATCTTGTAAACATTCCATCGCTGCTCGTAGAAACCTTTCCACGTTTCGAGAGACAGCAGCAGTTCATGTCCGCGATGATATCCCAGGGCGATCTCCACGTAACTCGGTGGACCAACGTTGATTCCAATTTCCAAAAATTTATAGCCCGTAGTCGTCAGATCGTAACGTCTACCCAATAAACGCATCTTACGATGCTCCATGCTGTGTATATATACATAATGTTAAAAAAAAAAACGTTTCTTTTGCTATAGAATGTTAAAACTTACATGTTACTGCAGTTCTTCTTCGTTTCGTACGATGAGTTGCTGTCTTCAGCGTAGTACATTTTTTTTTTCAACCGTTTGTACAAGCGAGTATCGCAAGACTAATTGCACCGCGTAAATTGCGATATATATAAAACTTCTAGAATCAAAGAGGGGATAACTCTCCCCTCTTTTTCTAAGAATTGCGAACTAACTCTCCCCTCTTTTTCTAAGAATTGCGAACCTGTTGCAACACGTTTTATCGAGTCTTTCTACGTTCTTTTTATTTTTTATTTTTTGTTCGCGAGTTTATCAATGCTTATACTTTATGATTTATATTTCGATGGCATCGATGACGTTGGTGATGAGCACGTTGGTGACTTTGACACCTTTTCTCCAGGATATTCCCAATATCTCGCTTTTTCCTTCGAAGGCGGTGGACTTGGCGGACTTGGCGACAATGGACAGTACCCCTTTCGCTCGATTGATTTTCGACGTATATATTCTTTTATTCGATCCATGTCTTAACGCTCGTAATTGAAGCTTACGATTGAATGAAAAAAAGTCTAATATACTGCCTATATACATTGCATATATGTACTGTCAGATGTACTGTCTGATCGGACACGTCGCGACACGTTTTATCAAGTTTTATCTTTTTTATGTATTTTTCTTTGTCACGAATTTATACATACGTTTATACATACGTTTTATCAAGTTTTATCTTTTTTATGTATTTTTTTTTGTCACGAATTTATACATACGTTTATACATACGTTTATACATACATACATATGTTTATACATACATACATACATACATACATATGTACATACATACGTACTACGTACATACGTTTATACATACGTTTATACATTACAAAGGAAGGGAAAAGAAATACATAATAAATACGTTAACGTATTTTTATTTAAAAAATTCTTTTGCAACCACCAGTTATATATTTTCAATACATTTTGTAACGCGCAATTTTTAACATGTTGTCCACATCGTATAATATTAGTAACATCTAGATTAGATAAAGATTCCATGTCTTCGTAAACTACGTCTAAGGCCTCGATGTACATACGTTCTCGCTCATCGTCCAGAAGCAAGTTCTGCAGCCACGTTCGTTTCTCGCGTCCCTTGACATACACGACAGCATCGTCTTCAAATACAGCCATCGTAATTAGACGTTTCGCCTCGTTGTACGGGATCGTCCCGTCCTTCCATTGCAATCCATGGTTATAAGCAATCAATCAGGAGGCGCAAGACCTGTCGGATCTTGTCAAAAATTTCCATGGTATGGGGCTCGTAAAAATGTAATGCGTGAGAACGGTCCCCTGTTTCAACACCACTACTTCCTTCACGATAAATTTCTTGTTAACGATGAATCCTTGCAGATCTACGAACGTTGGCACGAGCATGTTGTCGAGAAGACTGCGGTCGATTGCGGTCGATTGCGACGTATCGTAGATCTTATATCGTATCGTATCAGAGGTGCATCTTAGGTGATTTTGCGCACAACATTGTTCAATGGATTATACTGAACCACGCGATCGTGTATGATGAGACATAGGCTGTTGTATTTGCGGGTACATCCTCTTTACATTCAAAGTCTAATCGCACGTCCACGGTGCCACTCTTGACTGATTCGTTCTGTCGAGAGCAATCGATGATCACGAATGGACCATTACGTAAAAAAGTTGTAAAGGTGAGACTCGGCTCGAGATACTCGTATCCGTAGTAGCCCTTGCAGAAACGCGCGTACAAGTCGTACAGAATCGCACATCTGTTTTTGTCAAAATCCAGATTCAAGTCATCGTACAGATAACATTCCGAATTCAGGTAAAGTTTCGCATTGGTTAATTTGCAGTCGTCGAATCGACTTACATCCTCGGACATGACGTTTTTTCGACCTGTTTGCATAGTGAAAATAACGTAGCGCGGCTTCTCAAGCTGAGTAGCCGTCTTGATGGCCCACGAATGCTTGGTTGTGCTCTGCAAGAGCGGAAATTCGTACAGATCCCACGAACGAAAAGCCATGCTCAGATATCGTCCGCTCTCCAAAGCGCGCAGCATCGACAGCTTATTTATCTCGCTCAATAACACGTGCGGCATTCGCCACTGTACTTTGAATAATTCGAGCGTTGGCTCTACCGCCGGATCTCCCGTCAGACAATTGTTGTCGTTGCGCGCTCGTATTAAAATCAACTCGTGACGAGCGTTGATCACCACGCGTTTGTAATCTTCGCAAAATCCCAGCAGTACGTAGAGCGGTACACAGAAATTAAAATATCCGGCTGCAGTAGTCTGCGCATCCCAGCCGGCATTCCATAGAATCACGCTTCTGTCGGATGACACTGTTACATAGTTTTTGAGCGTGCTAGTTATACCCATATTTCTATTACGGTCAATCTCCACACCATTGAGTTCATATCGAATCTCATCGAATATGAACGCGACGCAATTATTTCCCAATGTCACATGAGCACCCTGGACCACTTTGTTCTTCGTCAGTTTTCCCTCGACATATAGAAAGCTTTCGTACGGCAGTGTATACAGATCCTGTTGCTGTATGGGTATTCTTATTTCGTCGCTGTACCCAAACGTGGTGTTGGCGAACGGGTTGTACGTGTGAGTCTCAATCTTGACGATGCGATCGAAGATCGGCTCGTCTTTAATGTTTAAGATATCAGTCATCTCAAATGTTGCGCACCACGAATCCCAAAGACTTTAAAAATGTAACGTTCGTCGCGTTGAGTTTCTTCTTCCTGATGCAGCTGGATGAGCGAGCGTTATCGAGCTGTGGCGTCACCGACCTTGTAAAGGATACGTTATCTCTCTGCGTACGCTCCGTTCCGTTCAGCACGAGCATTTCACGCTCACGTTATTACTGTCGCCGTCGTACGTGCAATCTAACGGTGATCTCTTCTCCTCGAAAATCGAGCAATCGTCCGTTTTGATCGACGATGCGTATCGTTAGATCTGTAATGCTCCGTGCTATGATCGGCAAGTAAATGATTTGCGTCGGCCTCTCCGATATCTTATATCCTGGCGCCACGCTCGGCGAAAATTCATGTATCGTGTGCACGCTTTTGCCGTTGCTGTATGCACCCGCGGTCACGTTGCACTCTACGCGGATAACGTTTACATTCATTATGTTGATCGACACGTCCGATTCGTGCCACCTTCGTGGCTACAGTATACGCTTCGACGAGAATCCCAGCAGCGATCCAATGCTGTTGGACTTGTCAAAGTTTATTCTGTACGCACATCTAATCTCACATTTCATCGTGTTGTAGTTTGCGCGGAGCGTAATCGGGTATTCTTCACCCTCATCATTATCATCATCATCAGTGTTATTGTTATTGTCATCACCTACATCAACGGTTTCAAGTGCGTCGCGGTGCGGACGTTTTCGTAAAATCGCGCGTTTCAGAAATTCATTTATATCTCGCACTTCGTACGAACCCTCGGGAATTGTAATTTCCACGTCGTCTTTGGTGAAATAAAATTTGTTGTTCGATTCGTTCACGTTCGGTATCGTGTGATAAGTCTCAAAAATCACCAAACCGAGCTCGTAATCTCCGTCACTCAAATCTATGGCGGGGAAGTAATTCGCCGCGAGGATGGTGCTCTTTCCGCTCAGCGTAAGCGTCAACGACATGACGGAAAAAAGCGTTCGACTAATACTAAGATTTCACAGCACCTCGTCGAGCTTTTTAAATTCACGCGCGTCTACCGTTTGCAGAAACCGCAGACACATCTGTCCGCAGAAACTCTGATCGTACGTCTGATAAGACGTGCGATTGTACTCTATCGCCATAGCGTCGTTCTCGAAATATCGCACCAGTTCCTTAGGTGGTCGAAGATTACCGAAACTGTCAAAATACATGACGCGATTGTTCCTCTTCGCGTACGCTACCCAGTGAGTACCAGACCCCGTCGCATCGTCCAGATTCACGATACCGCTTTCGTTTCGGCGCACACCGCTCGTCGGTAACGCGTTACGCATGAAAACGCCTCTAAAGTATGGTACACGTCTCGCGAGCTCGTTCAATTGTACATTGGTAGTTGCGCCAGACGGCATTTTTATCGTCTTTTTGACGTTTTTTTTTTTTCTTTGCAGCTACGCCCTGTCCATATTTGTACGGAGCGAGATACAGTCCGCGACCCTGTTCCATCGCGCGATCGTGACGTTGCAGCTCTTCGAGCTGACGTCGCGCGGTTTTGCTATTGTTTACCGCTTTCGCCACGCTGGCTGCTCCGCCGATCAAGGACCCGAGTGCACCCAACATTAGTAGAAACGGTAACGCACCGCCTCGTTTCGCCGTCGGAAGTATCCGCTTTTTCGTCGCCTTTTTTTTCGTCGTTTTTTTCATCGGTTTCATGCCCATGCCGATCTTGGTCTTGGCTTTCATCGCTGCCCAGACGGTAGCTGCGGCGGGTCTCTCGCTCAGAGCCGAATCTCTCGCGACGACGCGTCCTAGCGCTTTATCGGCGAGTACCTTGTCCGCCGTGTGTCTATCGGTGAGATCGTTGCTTCGAGAATACGTAATGTCGTGTTCTCGGCACGCCGCGTCCAGCGGATTTATGCCCGCGTCACCTCTGGTTAATCGTTTCGTAAGTTGAGTGCCCGGATCGCAAAACTGATAACCCGGAATATGTAACTCGAAAGGAAGCGCGTTTATCGCTCGATTTAGCAGACTGCGACGTCGACATTCGCTACAATCCTTTATCTTCGGTGTAGGGCCGTCGATATGCGTCCGCTGCCACGGCTGATTGTAGTGTTCGTCGCAGCGACGATAAATTCGAACCTCCGAATCTGCCTTCACGTGTTCCGGAAGCTTGTCCCAGACGTATTCGATGTATTCACCGTACACGCGTAAGAGTACGACCTTCGGTATATATTGTAACTGCTCGGCGCTCAAATCTCGAATATCGGAAGGATGACACAGCGCGAGATACATTTTGCTACTGCGCGATTCGCGGATTCGCGCACCTTTAAATAATCGTTTGAGAGCGCGTAATCTTTAGTGTGAGCATGAAATTCGTGCTGCAACCGCTGACGATACGTGTCACAAACTGTGACGTGAAATCGCAAATGATGGGAGGCAGTGCGGAGAAGCGTAAGCACGGCGAAATGCTGCCGAGTACTATACGCGCGATCATTTGCGGCCCGTCGAATTGTGGTAAAACCAACGTTCTTATAAGTTTGCTCGAGAGTCCAAATGGCGTACGTTTCGAGAACGTGTACGTCTACTCGAAATCACTGCAACAGCCAAAGTATCGATATCTCGAAAATTTATTTACATCTATCGATGAAATCGGCTACTTTACCTTTTCCAACAATAGCGACATCGTTCCACCGAACGAGGCGCGCCCAAATTCTATTTTTATCTTTGATGACGTGGCATGCGACAAGCAGGATGCGGTGAGAGAATATTTTTCGATGGATCGCCACGCGAACGTTGACTGCTTCTATCTTTGTCAGACGTACGCGAGGATACCTAAACATCTGATACGTGACAACGCGAACCTGCTGATCCTGTTCAAACAGGATTGTACCAACTTGAAACACGTTTACAATGATCACGTGAACACCGACATGTCTTACAACGAATTTTGCACGTTGTGCAGTGACTGTTGGCAAAAAAAATATGGATTTTTAGTAATAGACAAGGATAGTGCACTTAAAGACGGGAGATACAGAAAGGGATTTAACGAGTTCGCAATACTGTAACGTGACTAGTCGTTGTTGATACTTTGCCAGAGACGAATATGGCTGATGTGCGCGAGCGTGAAAAAATCGCGAGAGAGATCGAGAAGACGAGCGAGTCGATCCGCAAGAAACATCGCGCTCTGAAAACCGGTAGAATCGAGGAAGACATGGCACTGGACAGACATTTTAAGCCTATTATCAAACCGCTGCGACAAATCGTTAACAGCCCCGGTGTGCACGCGATAAAGAGACAGTCGCGCGACGATGACGCAGCGTCTGCCTCCAAACGCGAGAGGAAGGAAGAAGAAGAGGAGAAGGAGGAGGAAGAGGGAGAGAAAGAGAGTGAGACGTTCGAGCGTTCCGCGATTTCGGATAAATCCGATGATCGATCGCACGATCGTGTACAGCTGATAACCTCCACTCCGCGTACGATAATCGTACCAACGATAGAATCGTTGGATAACGTTTTCGAAACGACGGACGACTCGCTAGCAACAAAGGTTCAAAATCAGTTGCAAACGTCGGAAGGTCGAGAGGCGTTGCAAGCCGGCTTGGGTCCGGTGGGTCAAAAGTACGTCGAGGCTGTCCTGAGGGGAGCGCGAGATAAACAGAAGAGTGGTATAGATTATGTATACGGCGTTTACCTACACAAGGATGGATTGATGTTTGGCAATAAACGTTTCGACGTGGATGATGCTGACAACATAATTATCGACGGCGTACGATACGCCGGTTCACCCGGTCTTTACGAGTTAATTTTCAAGAGAATTCCCGACGATCTCCTTTACACGGAAGACGATATGAACAAATACAAGAGCATGCTGCTGGCGACGACACACAAGCATCATTCGCAGGGCCGATTATTGAGCAACAGGGGATACAAGTACAAATACGTAATCGCGCCGTTGATGTCGATCACACCCAAGAAACAGAAGAAGAAATCTGGAAAGGGATTACCTCACGCAATGACATTAAATGACAATGCGATCGATTACGTGCACTGGGACGATCCCAACGAGCTGGTGGATCGTCTACGATTGCTCGACGCTTCGCACCGAGCGGGCAACAACGCTCACGACAACGAGATGCTGTCGATTATCGAAGAACTTCGCGAAGCCGGTCTTATTATAAATTAAATTGTGTATCGACGAAACGAGTCAGTCGAATGGCGTCAGCGAGAGAAAATACTTTTGGTCTTTGTATTACACGTCGAATCATGAAAAAGAAATCCAGCGAAAAGAGAAAAATTAGCTCGGAGAGACATCGACTCGTCGAGGAATTGCACGCTCCGGCGAGAAGAAATTTTCCACGAAGACGCGTCATAGTTCGAGGATATGACGATTTATGGCAGGCTGATATTGTCGAGATGCATCCGTACTCGAGTTTCAACAGAGGCCACCACTACATATTCACTGTCATCGATGTGTTGAGCAAGTATGCGTGGGCCGTACCGCTCAAGAGCAAGGGTGGAAGCGAGATGGCTGATGCTATTGTTGAGATAATTCGAGCAAGTGGAAGATGTCCTAAAAATTTACAAACGGATATGGGGAAGGAGTTTTACAACGTTGGTGTGCAGAAAATCTTGAAAAAACACAACGTTAATCACTATTCCACGTATTCGACATTGAAAGCGTCGGTAGTCGAGCGGTTCAATCGTACGCTTAAAAGTGACATGTGGAAGATGTTTACACTCAACGGCAATTACAAGTGGATCGACGAGCTGCCGCGTCTCATATCAGATTACAATGCGCGCAAGCATCGCACTATCGGCATGCGACCCGCCAACGTAACTCCCGCGATCGCCGAAAGACTCTTGGACACGGTGTACAGCGTGATAAAAATCGCTGGTCCAGCAAAATTTAAAGTGGGCGATTCGGTACGCGTGAGCAAGTACAAGACGATTTTTGAGAAGGGTTATACACCAAATTGGACCACCGAGATGTTTACGATCGTTAAAGTGCAGCGTACCAATCCCGTAATCTATCTACTCGAAGACTATCGCGGAAAATCCATCGCTGGTGCGTTCTACGAGCACGAGTTGCATCGCGCTACTCATCCGGACGTGTATCTCGTGGAGAAAGTACTGCGCAGGAAGGGAGACAAGGTGTACGTCAAGTGGCTGGGATTCGATGGATCGCAAAATTCATGGATACACAAAAACAATGTCATTTGATAAAATTTTTTTTCGCATATTTTTTTCTACATGTAAAAAAAATATATCAATATAAGTATATAAAAAAATATAAGTATATAAACGTTTTTTTTTATTACTTCCCATTCATCATCATCTTCGTTTTGGAGTATACAAAATGTATAATTATTTGTAACAATTTATGTATGGAGCAGCATAAATGATAAAAAACATAACACATAAAATAAATAAAGTAAATTAGAATACTAGTATACCGGGTGTCTCAGAGCACCCGTACTACCCTTTTAAAAGGTAGGGATGTGTTTGTACAAAAAAATGGTTCAGACAAAATTTGCAGGATTTCGGGAGATCTATCTGATGGTGACCTTGACCTTGAGGTCGACCTTGGGCATAACTCAAGGTCAAAGTACCGTTTTACAAATGTAAACCCTTATTCATGACATCACAAATGAAAATAGGAAAATTTTACGTCCGAATATGTTATCAAGCCTAAGTCAAAATTACCCTTAGAGGTCATGTGGAGGTCAAGTTACTTTTAGAGCACCCGTACCAACCTTCTAAAAGATATGGATGTGTTTGTACAAAAAATAGTTCAAACAATACTAGGTATTTACATAGCTATGATGCATCCATCTGCTGATGAATTCTACCTTTAGATTCATTTGTAGTCGTGTACATTGATTTTTAAAGATTCCTAATTATCAAGATCTTGAACAGTCGATGCCGCCTATGTCAGCGTTACCCAAGATGTACCACGTGGAGGTCACAAAGTCGGACTTACACCTCGTCGGGATGCTTTTTTAAGGTGGTTCCCCTTGCCGTCACCTTTGTTCGTACGCATGTGTTCAGTCTAGATTTTCGAAGTGTCCTCCACGTACATGTATGCAGGCTGTTATTCTTCGTTGAAAATCATCCGTCACCCGACGAATTTCGACAGGATCTAGAGACTGAATGGCTTCTCGAATTCTGTTCTTCATGTCTTCTGAAGTCGTAGATCGTTCGCGGTATAGGTACGAGGTCTTTTATTCTTCCCCACAAATAAAAATCCAAAGTTGTAAGATCCGGTGATCGTGGTGGCCAGTTATGTGGACCATATTTACCTATCCATTGGCCGCGAAATATGCGGTTCAGTTGTTGACGAGCAATGACAGACGTGTGGGCTGGACATCCATCCTGTTGAAACCACATATTTAGACGTAGTTGAAGTAGAATATCTTCAAGTAAATGTGGGAGTTCGTTTTCGAGTAAATCGACATACAGAAAACGGTTTAGATTTTCTTCAAAGAAAAATGGTCCGACGATATGCGTATCAACAATTCCGCACCAAACATTGACTTTCCAGATACGTTGATGATCGATTTCTCGATACCAATGTGGATTCTCTTGCGCCCAATAACGGAGATTATGTGTGTTCACTTCGCCGTCACTTTTGAAGGTGCACTCATCAGAAAACAAGATACTTCTATGGAAAAAAGGTAATTGTTGAGTAATCCAATTACAGACTATCAGTCTTTGTCTATGATCGTCCAATGTCATGGCCTGGTGAAGTGACATTCGATATGGATGAAATGAATTTTCTCGCAAAATTCTACTGATAGTGCTTCTACTTATTCCACTATCTCTTTCTCGTCTTCTTAAAGAATCGGTAGGATTTACAAGAGCAGAAGCAATTATATCAGGTGCGCGTACTGCACGAAGCGGACGATGAATTTGCATTCCTTTATTATAATCCGGTTGGACGATACCTTTTTGAATTATCTGCCGTTGCAAACGACTGAAAACATTGCGCGAATGCGGTGTACGATCGGGATATTCATTTCGCCACATTCTTTCAGCTTCGCGAAAACTTCCAGCCCTACCCAAAACCGACAACATTAACGCAGCTTCTTCGCTTGAGTAAGACATATCTACCTATAAATGAATAATAATCCCCGAATATTGAAGTACCTAAGTACCTACCTACCTATAAAATGCACCTAAAAAAAAAACCGACAGTTTATAAAACTCTTAAGCGAGCAAAGGGAGAAAAGCAAAACAAACAAGTAAGTTTAGTTCAGTTCAGTTTAGTTGAGTTCAGTTCAGTTCAGTTTAGTTTAGTTTAGTGTAGTTTAATTCAGTTTAGTCGATTTACTCGAAAACGAATTCCCACTTACTTGAAGATATTCCACTTTAACTACGTCTAAATATGTGGTTTCAACAGGATGGATGTCCAGCCCACACGTCTGTCATTGCTCGTCAACAACTGAACCGCATATTTCGCGGCCAATGGATAGGTAAATATGGTCCACATAACTGGCCACCACGATCACCGGATCTTACAATTTTGGATTTTTATTTGTGGGGAAGAATAAAAGACCTCGTACCTATACCGCGAACGATCTACGACTTCAGAAGACATGAAGAACAGAATTCGAGAAGCCATTCAGTCTCTAGATCCTGTCGAAATTCGTCGGGTGACGGATGATTTTCAACGAAGAATAACAGCCTGCATACATGTACGTGGAGGACACTTCGAAAATCTAGACTGAACACATGCGTACGAACAAAGGTGACGGCAAGGGGAACCACCTTAAAAAAGCACCCCGACGAGGTGTAAGTCCGATCTTGTGACCTCCACGTGGTACATCTTAGGTAACGCTGACACAGGCGGCATCGACTGTTCAAGATCTTGATAATTAGGAATCTTTAAAAATCGATGTACACGACTACAAATGAATCTAAAGATAGAATTCAAATTCACCAGCAGATGGATGCATCATAGCTATGTAAATACCTAGTATTGTTTGAACTATTTTTTGTACAAACATATCCATATTTTTTAGAAGGTTGGTACGGGTGCTCTGAGACACCCGGTATATATAATACGTATATAAATGTTAAAAACATGCGATATGTATTATATGAAAGTACAATAATCGTAATACATAAAAAATAATACTTGTATAAATGTAAAAAAAGTGTAAACTACAATAGTAATACATATAATAGCAACATATAATATACACAATACATATATTGTATTACAAAGGTATCCGCCAATGTCCCCATGGTAACGTCTCCGTCGAGTCCGGTACGACGTATCGTTTGTCGTCGTATGGACTCAGAGCGATTTTCGATTCGGATATCGTTTACACCTCGTGTAATTTAGATCGTATACACGATTGACGGCGAGTCATTTCAATTTCTTCGTTCAAACATCGCGTGTAATCGTTGAACGTTATCGTTCGCGCTATGACGTTATTCTTTACGCCTTTCGCCTTTTTAATGTCCTTCTTGCCATCCACTCTCGCCGCGTACATCTTCGCTCTAAGTCCAACAAATTCGGTCATTAATACACCGTTGTTTTCATCCTTCATCAGGCCGAGTACTTTTTTGTTCGCGAGAGGCATATCGTACACGTTGTCTGCAGGATAATCGTTAGTGTCGAATCTAGCGATATCACGTTTCATAGTCTCGTAAACATTGTCGCATTCTATATAGTAAATGAGACTATCCGTGTCGGTATACATGATCTTGCATTTGTCGCGATACATCGGTGACATGTACTCGTGATGAAATTCGTACAAACAGACTTTCGATATGTCAAGTATGCACATACCCACGTAAATCGGCTTGTTGAATTTTACCTCGAGTTTGCGCATTTCGACTGCAATCAAATTTTCCGCAAAGACGCTGCGGCTGTGAAAATTCGGTTTCGCGATCATTGCCTCCGCGCCGTACCGTCCGTCCCATTTTGTTATTAATTTGACATCAACGTGGTTGCGCACATTCTCCATAGTTTTGCCGAATACTGCGTTGTTCATTAGTTTATATAAATTTTTTTCGCGGACGTTCTAAATTGTGTATTGAGTTTAATATAATCGTGAAGCCATGGAGATTGCGCGAATTGTAATACTCGATGGATCTTTGTTACGCGAAGACCGTGACGAGTACATTGCTGCAGGTTGCGGTAATGGATGACGTAACGCTGTTTATCGTACAACGTCGCTAGAAGTTTATCTTCGCGGTTGCCAGGCGGTTTATCGCGCGTTGGACAGAAAGGTAGGTCAATGTGTCGGTCGTGTAGATGCTGCGGATATTCGAGATCAACTTCGAGAATATAACCGGTAGGTGAATCCGGAGCGATCGCGCTCACGTCAAAGTTCGCAACGTCTTCGACCCACCGAAATTCGGTGTATGGTAAAGGTTGACACATCGCCCACCCGTACAGATTATTCACATCGTAGTACATCAAGTACGACGACGGTTTCGACGGATCGAACGAACACATGTACTTGTTATTAGCCTGCGCGTATCTGCCGGAGCATTGACTGAGGCCACCGCGTATACCGCGCTCGATGAACATGACCATATCAATGTCAGTGAACAACTCGAATCTTATGCGTGTAAATTTCAGCATGGCGTCCCACGTGAAACCTGGCAATGTATAGTAATGCGCGGGATCGAGACAGTAACTCGCGATGCAGCTATTGCGGAAATTTTCGAAAATGTCTGCTAATAACAAGACATCAGTTTTCAAGTACAGATCACTGTACTCGCCGAGCGTTCGAATGGAGAATCGCTTCCAGATGTTCGCGGCGTGAGCGTAATCGCTCTCGGATACTGTATCGCCTGTCAACGAACTGAAAAATAATTCGTGCGGTGGTAAGCGCGTGTCCTGCAATTTTTCAACACAATCAATGTACTCGTACGGAAAGACACCTTTTCGTGTGAGTAATTCAAATTCTTCATCCGATAATGTTGGAAATTCGGAACGTACAATTTTTAATTTATCTTTATCGAGATACGACGCCAATTTATCA
Organism: Acromyrmex echinatior; assembly: GCF_024713525.1. Lineage (NCBI taxonomy): Eukaryota > Metazoa > Arthropoda > Insecta > Hymenoptera > Formicidae > Acromyrmex > Acromyrmex echinatior. The sequence goes on from NC_141852.1 coordinate 1,572,216, forward strand.
AGGCTTGCATTTAAAAATTTGAAAGAATCAATGAATCTTAATTTTATGCAATTTTTCTGAAAATTCTTTTCATTTGCGTCTTTGGTGCTATCGACATGTTTAGTGAATGAAATATATTTTTCTTTAGTTATCGATAGTATATCTACATGTCCATCGTACGCGGCAGCAATTTCCTTAATTATAAAATGTGCGTCGTAGCCCGATAAATTATGAAAAACGATCGGAATATAAAATGAATTTTTATAATTTAAATTACAATTCGAATGCGCTGGACCACGATATCTATCGGTGAGATGACAATGATCGCGGACCCTCGTATCGTCCGGCGCGAACGGTTTCTCACAAATATGACAACGCGTCGCGCTACGGTATGCCTCCAATTGTTCTTTCAATAACGTTTCCATGGGTACGTTGGCGGATACTATATTTTTCACTCGATGCGCCAAATCGTTGAGTTGTCGCGCGAACCACGCTATACAGTCTTCATCGCGATGGAAGTGATACGACGATAACGCGTCATCGTACGCACATCGCACGTAGTAGCCTATGCTAAACGCGTCATGCTGTTGATACGCGTACGATGATGCGTCTTCCTTGTCAGATTTCGTCTTGCGTAAGACGCATTCCAGATCGGCGTAGACGATGAACGGCACTCGTTCTCGATTGTTATAGTTGTCGAATTCGAGCCACCTGTCGTCCTCGCTCGGCAGTCGGATAGCGGAGTCGTTCATCTTCTCGCAATCCATTACGTGCGACTGCAATTTTTCGTTGGCATTGAAATAGTGCAAGCATCTGAAAAAAGAAAAAATTATAACTATTATCATTATTTTATTAGTAAGATGAAAAATTATAATAATTTTTTTTTCATGTATACTTACCGATCGCAGAAAAATTTCCTGTTCTTTTTCCCACTAATCTGCGAGCTCACGAGACGGGATAGGTTTTTTATCCACGCAAAATGTCCAACACCGTTGCGTGGATCTTGCACGTACAACACGTTGACGTGTTTCTTCTTCTTTTCATTGGTGAGTCGCAGAGGAAGAATCTGTTTATTCTCGATGCCGTACACGTTGATCGACACCGCGTTTAACCGTTCAAATTTATAAATATCTTTTAAAGTCACTGGAAACTCAATGTTTGCGAGATTCAGTACTGTCGTATAATGCGGATACGACGATTCCCGATTCATATTCTTTTCAGCCGGATACAGCGCGGCGACCACCGACCACGTGAAGCACGCATTGTCCGTTGAACGCACACTGATCACCGCTCGTTTCGCTATTTCTCGTGACACTTTGATGTGACATCCCGCGTGCATTGGATTATGCTTATTCACATTCACTATCAAATTGAGGATTCGCGACAATGCCCATCCGCTGTCACGTTCCTGGAATTCTTCAAGCGATGCTAGGATAGGCTCGATAACACGCTGCTCGTACCACTCGCGCAAATCAGTGTATCGATATATCTCGTTGTTCTTTGTAATTATGCTCTTATGAGCACGTTTATCCTTCGTCGCGAACTCACCATTGAACGCGGTGTTCACTTTTACGCTACCGTGTCTTTCTACAGCGTCTCGTACACGCTCGAACACTATTTCCTTCGCGTCTTCCAAAAACCGTCGCGGCTCAATGTGATTAGAGTTTATCACAGCACCTGTCGATATACGGCTTTCAAACGCGGCGTCGATCTCTCGCCAGACGAGAGATCTTTCGTCGCGACTCGCGTACTCGCCACTCGCGTACTCGCCACCAACGTGCACGAAACGTCGCTTCAATTCCAACTTTGCACCCGCGAGTCGCGCGATTCTCGTCACCGCAGATTGTCTGTATCCAATAGTGAGACGCGGACGCTTGGCACGACAAAGTTCTTCGAGCTGCTCGATGCATTCGTCGCATCGTTGCAGCCATGAGAAACACTCCACCAGAGTAGCGACCTGACTGCACTGTTCCAACAGTTCGCGTTCTACTCGCTCGTAGTTTTCCATGTTTTTTTAATGTGTGCAAAGTGGACACATGCTGCATGAGAATATAATGTACAAAGGTAGTCTGCAATTGGTGCACGACCAACCGTCTAGCCTACCGAAAGAACCGGTCTCATGCACCCTGACGTGATACATTCCTCCATCGTTAATGTCAGCTATACGAATCATGCATGATGTGCATACGGTTAAAGAACCACCCGTTGTATAATAATTGTGGATCACACAGTGCTTAGTACGGGCATTCAATGTACGAATTTCTGGAGACGACACGAATTTTTCTACGCGATCCATTTCATATTCGCTCATATCACTAGTACATCCACTATCGTCGGACAGTATTTCTTCGTCGGACGACTCTTGGTTCATTATATTTTCAAAGTCTATTTCCACTTCATCAAACACTTCGTCTCTAATATTCGCGAACTGTTCCTCATCCACATTTCTAATATAATATATTCTGCTACGTCGAATCTGTCCTCAATCTTACCGATATTCTCGAACTCTACATCGTCCATTATGTCCTCAAATTCTATTTCCAATGCTTCAAATAACTTGTCTGCATTTACATCATCTATGTCCTCAACGTCTGCATGATATCAACCATACTTTTCACATTACACTTATTGCGATTCGGTAATTTTTAAAAACGTCAACTGAGATGCCGCGCGCTTATGACCCATTATATATTCTACTTGCGACTTCTTTGTCCCTTTGTCTACCTTCCCTATTGAGTTGCAGCATCGGCGATGTGTCACCGATCTCTTCTTACAAAAATATCGTTATCAGTTTCTCTCTTAATGC